>NC_025996.2:13579868-13672467 GCF_000442705.2 Elaeis guineensis | reverse complement strand
GACCCTATTCCAGTACAAGCAGGTAGCCCTCAACATGTCTTCCCAATCATCCATTAGCAGAAATGTCTTCAACCTAGTTTTCCTTTGAAATCCCTTTTTCTCTTGCATGTCCGTGCTGCTCAGGTAGCTTGGATAATTGAATTCTACTAAAATTGATCTCATCTTCCAGCTGATGGAGTTTCTGAAGTTTGGTCAGAAACTCTCATTGGCCTCCACTCAGACTCTTCTTTCCGCTGCCGCAATGCAATAAATTGAAGCGCCTCACTTTGGACTTGGTATATGTAACATGACCAAGGATAGGAGTCAGGTGCAGACCACACCACTTGCTCTTCAAAGAGTGCATCCTCTACAATTCCTTCACGCGCACAGTATGCAGAATCAAGTGCAGGCTCTTCATAAGCAGCCAATGCCACACATCCAACTGCGATGTATCCGTCTGGTGGTCTTGGAAGCCAAATCGACAGAGGAGCTGCATAGTCCTCAGCACAATTTCTCCAAACCTGTGCACAGATAACAAAAAGCCAATGTCACCAATTTCAAATAACCATCATGATACAATTACTATCCACAAAGTTAACTCTACCCCTTAATTAACTCGGTATCCAACTCCACAGGTGGATGCTTTTCTATCTCAACATTGATCATGTGGATGATCCGATAGAGTAGAAAGAGCAAAGAAATTAGGATTAGTTGCCACATGAAAATGTTTAGCCATGGCCAACTAAATAGTTGCTGATTCACTGGCTCTACATTTTATATGGGGAACTTAATAGCTATCCCTTAGTTTGACTGCCACTTTACATGCAGTGCTGACAAAATCAACATTTTACATGAGTCCATTGACACAGTGAGGCCAGTTTGTGTACATGGTTGTGCCTGTTTTGAACATGTTTTGGCATGAGCAGATGATTAAATATAGAACAGCCATCAAAATCAACGCCAGGAGTAAAAATTTTCAACAGCACCTAAACATAAAATGGCAATCAATTTAGGACGTAGACCTCAATTTACCATTTTACACAATGAATGTGGTCCAATAAGGTGATTACCAAGTCAATTTTTCTAACAGCAATATCCTTCACTCAGATGGAGATAGTTTGAATAATTTCTCACCATCTTCTGGTAGCAATAGCAGTATGCTAGAATTGCACATTAAGAGAAGACCACCTTCACAAAGAGTAATCAAAACCACAACTTGGTAGTTAAGAACTTACCAAGTCATAGCCCATAGGAAGTGCAAAATTCCGGTCGGAATCTTGGTAGATGGCTGCAACATGTGGTGGATGGGTGCCTACATGGGCTATGTCCCCTACAGAAATATACCTGAAAGAAACCAATCCATACCGTGCATAAGTATTAGAGCATAATATTATTCAGCACATGCTTTATTTAAGAGGAGAGCGCTGAGAGGCAGCAGCACAAAAAAAGAATGACAGGCTTATCACACCAAAGGAGAAAAGTTGATAATTATAAATAAATCCTACTCAGGGGGGCTTCAGATTCCAGCATGGTGCTGGACCCAAGGCTTTCCCACTACATAGATGTCTCTAATTACAGTTTTACTTTTATGTGCAGTCTCCAAGTAGCAATGATTAGACTTTTGGCGCTACATAGCATGTAAGCTATTTGCAGATAAACTAGACCGACCCACTACAACAAAGTAGTAATCTAGTCCAAATCTAGAATTCACCATTCAGAAAGATAGCATGCCAGCAATGATTGAACTAAAGTCTTCGGGATTATGACAACTACCAAACTCTGGCCAACTGGTTGGAGTAGCTTTGGTGCTAAATAGCATGTAAGCAATTTGCAGATAAACTATATCAAAACACTATAACAAAGCAGTGATCTAGACCAACTCTAAAATTCAACATTTCAGAAGATAACATACTCCGCAGAAGTTATATCGAAAAGAGAGCAGACATTAAAATCTGCATCACTGAATAGCAATGGAAGACTGATAATTACTGAAGAAATTTGCGTTGCAAGTCTTGACATTTACAACCCATTGGCGTGAGCTTTATAAATTTATATAACTTTGAAGAAAATATTGATTTTATAACTATTGACATGATAATGAGTAAAGAAAACTTTGACAAAGTCCTAGAGATCAGACTTCATGATAAATTACCCATCAGGACAAAGGGGCCTCCATATGCTGCAAATTGTCCCATCATCAGCAACCTATTAATGCATGTCAATCACATATTGTGAGGCTGCAGATACTAGTAATGGAAAGGAGAAATCAATAAGCTAACTTCTTTAACACCACCTGCTTTGGAAACAATGTGCATCGACTTTTACATTCTTGTTCGCTGCTCCAGATCTTTTGAAAGTTGAGACTGTGCTTTGTAAATCTCCTCTCATCAGAAATTGAATTTCCTCTTTGTTTTATCAAAGGCCTAAGCCGGCTATGAGAATCCCTCCCATCTGTTTCATCCAATGCAAATTGTACATGCCGCTGGCTTGAAGGAACCTGTTCATTAAAAGTTGCAACATGAGCAGTCTGCCTACGTTGTCATATCACCCATCCACCAACCCATGCAAAGTACTAACCTTTAAAACTAATATCTTAGCATCTGCTTGGTGTGCTTTCCACATTTTCCGTATGGAAGAACATATTACAACAGCCTGAGGTTCTTGCGTTTCATCATCCTCGACATTGCACTTGATGAGACGTACAAATTTTTCTGACCTCGCAAAGTTCTTGATATGAATAATCACATGAGAGGGTTTTGGGTATCCTGCTTTAGCCAACTCCAATGCCAGAAGTTCTTCCCAGGGTACATCCCATAATATCTTGCAAGGTTTTTTGTCCATTTTATCTAGAGCCAAACACTGCAGTGGAAAGAAAACAAAGAAAAAATGTCAGTGATGATAAAACACACAAGATAAAATAACAAGCATAAGGAACTATAATTCCCAACCTGGAGCAGCATGACACGCTTGTTTGTTATTAGAACAATCCTTTGACCAGGCACAATGAAATGGTCTTCATAATAATCAGACCATGCAAACTTCGAAGGCTCTTTGAATAAATCAGTACAACCCAGATGTCCACTAGCCTCTGCCAGGTAGA
Source organism: Elaeis guineensis (assembly GCF_000442705.2). NCBI lineage: Eukaryota > Viridiplantae > Streptophyta > Magnoliopsida > Arecales > Arecaceae > Elaeis > Elaeis guineensis. Next base: position 13,669,388 of record NC_025996.2, on the reverse strand, counting down.
GGACCATCTGGAAACGGTATATTAGTGAGTACGTACAAACAGGAACTACAATTTTATTACAACAGAATAATTCAACTAAATACTTATGATTAAGGATTTTATGAATTTAAGTGCTGTCAAAGTATTGTTGCATTATGAATTCCTAGCTGATTGCTTGCTAAAATTGAATAGCAAATCAATGTTTACATCTGCATTTTTTCAGTAAGCCACTCGGTAAATTTGCTATTGATCATTAAACTCACCAACCGTGAAAAGATTGAGGTGCCTCTAAAGCTACAAGGCTTGGGACCAAGAAATGACTGGAATTGGAAAGAATGCCTTCTGTTAAATCCAAAACTTGACTTCAAGAATAAATGGTGTTTCAAGGTTCACAAAAGTGATTTAGAATCTCAAAAACTTTATATATATATATATATAAAGGTAGAATAGTGAAAACTTTGATATCCGAAGACTACAGACTGTTCAAGCAAGGGAACAGATTCAGTTGTTCATTCAGTCCATTTTTCTTCTTCTCAGAAAACAGCAAAAGGCTACATTAACATTAAAACACCAGTAAGCAATAGATGTACCTGCCCAACTGCTTCTCTTTCATTATACTCTTTGATGACACCATCTGCATGAATAGCACGGGGATTTCTAATTCTTTCAGTTACTGACTTGTTATTTAAGATCTCTAAGCATCTGGCACAGCTGGCACCAATGCCATCTACTGTTAATGAGACAAAATCCAGTGCTCCGCTCAATGGCTGAACAACAAACCCTAAAAAGGCACGCCCAAGACCATGAGCAAGCCCCAGGATACCATACTGTCTCGCACTCTCTACAGGTTTTCTCAGAACACCGGAGACTCCAAATGCTACACCTTGTGCAAGAGCTTCTGTCCCTTGAAGTATTCCATCACCTACACCAGTAATTTTCCTTGACCACACCTGAAACAGCTTGCAGTTTAGAGTGTGTGTGACAGAGGGAAGAAAGGAAGAAGAAGGAAGAGGAGGATTTTACCTGCTTCGAGCGCAATTGGAGAAACTGTCCATCTGTCGAAAGCTCTGCAAATCCTTTACTAAGTGATGCCAAAGTTGATTTTGTCATACCAAGCACATCGACAGAGAATATTAGATGCAAAGGATTGTGGATGAGATCTCTCCTAATACGATTTACAATAGCAGGAATTATGGAGCTTTTCCGCATGAACCTACTTCTGTGCATCACCTTCCTAAGATGCACCTAAGGCAAACACACAAGAATTTAAGGAATCACAACGGGGTGATTTATAGGGCCATTAAATTGAAGAAACTAGTTGAACTACTAGTCTAGCATAAAAAAAATCTGTCTACTTTTGTTCCTCAGTTAATCTGTTTAATTTTAATAACTCATCCACAAGTCTTTAGGACTCAAGAAAGTTTGAAATTTCACATGTGCTAGATACAGATATTAATATATCAAGCGTATTATGTAATATGTGGCAATTTGATACAATCCAGATTACTAAATAACAATTCTTTATGCAGGCAGAACATCAAAGAAAAGCTAATATAACCATTTCAGATTGGACCGATATCAAAATTAAACATCTAGAAATAAGACAGTTTATTGAAATTGAAATTTTAATCCAGTTAGACCAAAGAATTTCACTTTTGACTGTTATTTTTAAGATGATGAATTGACATATCACAAAGAAAAATCACTTTCCACTTACCTGAATCTTAAAAGCATTCCCGACAGCAGACAGTACAGGGCTCCACATACCAAGGACACCATGCGGTCTTTGGGTTGGTGCAGTCTCCAATGACAGCTTCAACCGTACCTCTGACACATCAATCAATCTGCACAGACAAAAATCGTATCAAACTAGTTGTATATTCTACAAGAAATAATAATACATCTCTTAATTACTTTTCATTATTTTTATAGATACAAGTTATGAACAAGAACTCTGCCTTAAGTTTTAAGTTGATATTTGCTTTATAAGGTCACAGGTTGTACGGCAGAAATAATAAAGCAAGTATTGCATCACAACAGTCAGACAAGATAAGAAATATGATCTCTTATTTCTCAATAATCAATAAAAATGTTGATTGAAAAAGAGGAACAGAAGTTATTCACGGAAGGAGAAAGTATGGTTATATTAATTGGTTGCATATAGGATTTGGAGACTTGCTCCTAATATAAAATGGTGTGACTTCTAATTGGTTGCATATAGGATTTGGAGACGTGTTCCTATATAACAATGGTTTGAGTTCTAATTGTTACTGTTCTAAGTACTGTAACTCACAACCCCAGAGAAGGTTGGGGGGGGGGGGGGGGGAGGGAGAGACTGATCCTATTTGTGTTTACTACACCACAGAAAATTATTAGTAGCCCATTTTAGATATATTTTAAAGAGTGGAATAACGACAGGAAAAAACAGTAGATTAGCAGAAAGGGGAGGCAAAAAGAAAAGTTCATTAACAGGAAATATGCCCATTCTCATATTTGTGAATACTGGGACAACCAAATAATCAGCTCAAAATCAGGGCTACAAATAATCTTAGCTGCTCATAAGCAGGTGGGCTCAGCTCAGCAGCAGCACATTTCAGTCTCAGTTCAGTCAAAAAATGAGCTGCGCTTGGACAGATTTCAAAACTAGGTTCATAAACAAGCCAAGCCTCAACACCTGTGTTATTCAAATGTAGTGGGAGAGCAGGGCTCAGCTTGACTAAAGCTTGATCAAAGCTTAGCCAAGCTGAGCTTGAGCAGGTTCTATTGAGCTCAGCTGGAGTTTGAGCTGAGCTCAAGCAGGTTGTTCAGGTGATGAGCTAAGAGTGAGCAACCTGGTACTTGGCTCGGCTCGGCTTGATTGCACCCCTACCCAAAATACAAGATCAACCAACAGTTAGTAGGCAGCCACCAATTACACCACATGAATCATGCCAAAAACCCATTCTTCAAGTCCCAAATGACCAAATGGCCCAACAGCTAGTAACAAAAATTTCCATCATTTACAAATCTTGATATTGTCTCCACGATTCCTGACAAAGCTTGAAGAGCAAATAAAAAAAGCCAAAGAAAATGACAAGTTGGTAAGCTGCACATGCATTTTGAACCAGCCAAAGAGGATAAAGTGGATAACTAAGAAGTTGCCACTGTTTGGATTGATACAAGAGCAAACTGTCCAACAGTGTATCAAGTGAATAACAACCGGAATGCATGTGACTATCTTTGCAGACAATACATCCAATAAACATAAAAGAATTAATAAATCTACTAAGCTTGAATAGAGTATCTAATAAGGTTCACCATCTTGGTATTGAACTTCGTACCAATACTATCATATTACGGTGTTGGTATGCGGTACCACACAAGACGGTGAGGCATACCAAGTGTAGGTACGGTACGAGACTACGTACTAGTTCAATATACCTGGTATAGTACATTAACAAGTAACAACCGATACAACAAACCTTGGTATCTAAAATTCATATTTTAATATGATGAACAAGAAATAAACACTTACTCTATACGTATCTCTGGATCAACCTGAGCAACATTTGAGCTGCTGGGGATGCTATCTAGACGAAGATTATTGTAAAAATCCACCAATGCCCATATGATTGGCTCATGAATATTCAATCTCCAACATTTATCAGTTACCTAGTATATACAAAGAGGAAATGCTGGCAGTGTAAATACATAAGACTGCTACATTTAGAAGTCATTGTTCTAAAGTATGATCATGATGCTTAAACTTACCCGGACATAAACATATGGGTAAATCTGAATGCCATCAGCATCCTCATTGTTCATTGTGATAGTCGCCTTGAAGACTGGATGGTTAATATCAGGCATATCCTCAGGTGCCAAAAGAACAGGCATCAATGTTAATGGCAGCTGGTTATCAAGTTGTAATTGACCAATAATGAGTTTAAACCTGGCAAAAGGTGATATGTCAAAACGATTAAGACAACACAAGATTTATACAACTAAGAGATACTACAAAAGTACAAATAGATAAATCTGGATACTTAATTTACTTTATAATTTCTAATAGGTAGTAAAATGTATGGTCATTGTTAATCCCAGCAAATATATAAGAACTTTAAACCCCATGGCAACCATTACTGCAAATAAACCAAGTAATCTTTTGGAGACACCTAGGTGAAACGCTTTGTGAAAATTATTCCAAATCAACTATTGCATTTATTTCAGTTGCATTACATTTGCATTTTACTAGATTTATGTTTTCCTTTGTGTTTTGTGTGTATAGTTAATAAATATTTATGCATTTACACTGGAGAAATAATGAGATCATCTCCATTCAAACAGGGCAGAAAAAGGGATGGCACATCTGTTGTGTTGAAAGCAAAATATATAACAGCTAATGGAATCATTGACTTATAGGTAAAAGACCATCACTTGCCCTCTGTCCATGACCATGCAGCGCCAAGTGAAGCAGAAGCCGAGTAATTTTACTTGCTAAATACAAAAACTCTTGACTCGACATGCAATAATATTAATCATGCATGTGCACGTATATTATTCAGGTCATAGTTAAAAATAAATAGAAGTTATGCACCGTTAAATGTATGAATTACTGGAAAAAAAAAAAACACTTTCTTAATATGAAGTGACAAGAATCTAATTCTTGTTGCAGTATTTACAACAACATGTAAGACATGCATGTAGTGATCCTGATGATCTTAGTTTGCACTAAATAAACATTTCTGTATTAGCACTAAAAATGACATTGTTGTAAATTACCTTTGTTACAATGTTGATATATGATACATCTGTGAACAAAATGCACAAATAATTTAAAAGAAGTGTTGACTAGCAGATGATGCTCATAACAATGACGAACTCAATTATATACACCAAAAGAACTCAAAAACATGCCCCAAATTCTGACCCTCACTTACCACTAGCCATCATATTAATATTACCAGAACCCATATATAAACTTGAGGATACCAAAGATGTCAAAGTTCAAAATGCAGGGTGTTAGTCCCCACAAAGTATTCTTCATTTATTGTTATCAAAGGTAAAATGAATTCCAATGTTATTGTTTTAGGTATTCATACATACATGCATGCATGCTTGCTACATGTCATGCATACCTACATGCAAGCATGCAGACACACATGCACACAGTCACAATGGATTAGTCAGCTTAAACAACTCCAGTTAGGAAGCAAAACAGAACAAATACAGGTATATCCATATTTGTATCCATATTTTTTCAATGAATATGAATACGGCTATGAATATTAAACGGATATCAAAATCAATATCCATATTTGCTGCAAGCAGATACATATATAAGTCGGATATTAGTTACATCCATATTTTTTCTGTCCAAATACAGAAATAAGTCAAATATTATTCAGATATAAGTCAGATTTTTGGTCGAACTTAATGATGAAAACCAATATTAATTATATAATCATAAAGGATGGTAACATAATTTACTATGTAAATTGCATGTGACATAAGATGACTAAAGATTTAAGGCATGATTATTGAACCCGCATGGAGACAAGATGTGGTTAAGAGTCCAACTTACTTGTTTGACTGGATTTTTATTTAAATATTAAAAATTAAAACTATTTAAAATAAAATAATATAAAAATTATTTAAAATAAATAATATAAAAATTAATTATTTTTTATCAAATATAATCATTATTATTTAAATATAACGTAAACAAAAGATAATCACGAATTATCTATTTTTTAGAGAGGTTGTAAGAAAAATTATTGGAAAATATGTATAAATGTAGAAATATAAATATTTTTAGCAATAAAATTTTGAAAATATATAAAAATAATTTTCCATTTTTTATCAAATAAAAAAATATTTTTATAGAAAATAATGATTAAAATATGAATTACAGCAATATACAAGAAATGGTTATTTAATGACCTGAAAGCTTTTCAGTAAGTAAAACTAACTACCTATTTATATTAGAAAAAACATCATAGTTTGATGGCTGGGTGCTTGCTTTTTTATCGCAGTGTTTCCTGTTCAAGCCCTAGGCTTCACCTACTAATCTAGAGAACAGTGGATTTTTGCTGGATATCATGATCCGAGCTGGATTTTTTACCAAATATTAGGAGCCAAATACAAAGAAGCCTTTAAATCTGAATTGCTATCCATATCTGGCAAAGGTTATAAATAGATATTCAAATTCAGATCTGGATTTGATTTTCATCCAAATCCGATCCGAATCGCATACGAAACCGGATTTAGAAAGATTGTGTCTAAACCCATTTTCAGGCCTAACTACAGTAATATAGTAAACTAAAATATCAGGTTATCTTGCTAAACACACATATATAAACACAGCCACAATGGGATAGTCAGCCAAAACAACTCTAGCGATATGCTAAACTAAAATATCTACTTATCTTGCCAAATAGAATATAAGGTGTATCTGTCAACATATTGCAGCAATAAGTGTGCAAGCATATAATGCCAATGTAATATGTTAAAGATATCAGTTTATGTAAGATAGTTTCTACAACACTATAACTTCCAACGTGTAAGTATATTTTAGAGTTGTATCTTGGGGAGCATCACAGAATCAACTGAACTAGTAAGTACAGCTTTGCAATTGACCATCACCAACATCTTACCTGCTTGTTGTTCCAGCATCATACCCTGTTGAATATGAAAGAAAGACTTTCTCCAAGTACAGATACAAGAGCTCTCTTGGTCTATGATCTATCAGTGAAACCCCCACAACCCCCAGTTCAATAATAAGCTCCAAAGGCGTACTAGTCTGTAGATGTGAAGTGCTCCAGTTGTCAACAGTTGCAAGATCATGCTCCTTATGTGATTCCAATTGGGTTCTGTCATCAGTGAATCGAACAATTTTGATATCTCCAAATTCCATGACATGAATCTGGATACCCTGCGCTCTCAAATCTGCACAAGTATCTGCCGTTTTTTCCAAGTTGACATTTTGAACATAAGTTTCAATTCTATTATGGATACCAAGATCGAGAAGTTTCTGCCCATATGGGTCATCCCAAGAGAACTTTGTCGTAGAAAGTGGTTCCAAGTGGATCCATGCATCTTCATCTAAACCAGACTGGCGAACATTGATTATTGTACTGAGGGTCCTGTTCTCAATTCTGAAAAACAGGATATACCAATATAAGAATCAGCAATTGCATTCAACATATATTCCCTATAATGTTATTAATAGCAATAAAATATAACGCAAAATAAATACAAACCTGATAGGACCATCTGCTGACTCCAGACGTAATACAACTAAGAAACGTGAACCCTCATCGTAACCACGAACTTCAGCCCTTAAAAATCTCCTTTCATGATGCTTTCGTAACACTATAATGATGGTGTCTTCCTTTACAATTTCTACAGGAAAACACCAACATGTGTCTTCCAGCCGAACCTAGACCGTGTTAGAAGATTATTTGGTAGGAACAATTAGATCATGCGGAAGACAAATCCCATATAACAATTACACAGATTCAATTATGGACATGTAAGGAACCCAAGAAAACTCAGGCAAATAAAATAAGTTCAACATCTGACAGACTCATGTATGATTTCATATTTATACAATATTAAAGAAATAAGCATTAAGGAGTAGCCTTAGATGTCATTCAGATTCAGAAAATGTTTCTCCTTTAATAAAATTCTGAACCTTACTACCTGCAACTGTTATAGAACATGCAAACTCGACAACATGAAACCCCTACATTTAACAATTTTCTAGACATGGGGCCTATGAATTGGTTTGAAATCCTGATTGGAAAACATCTGTGTGCAGAAAATACTGACTGGAAGAGGAAACTACTCTAACAGATCCAGTAATTTGAGCTCATGCAACATGAAAATAAGTCTTTAAGGACTTCACATTTCCATAGATTCTACATGGGGAAGGAAAACAGCAGAATTTGATATCATCTATTAAACCAGGTAAACAAATCTTATTGAGAGTTGAGACCATCTAATTTTCTTTTATTGCTCTATCATCCATCTCGAAGGATCATTGGGTAATTGACATTGGATTCAGTTTCCCGGTTGAGAAAGGAGATTCTTATTTGTTTAGTATATCTATAACTAATCTCTAAATTACTCATTACAATCCATATAATATGCATACACAAAGGGTGAAGCCAAGAAACAGAAATATGACGCACCACTGTCAATCTATATTATTCATGTTATCTTAAAGATTAAGGTTACCTCGAACAAATTGCAAGCAGGCAGACATCAAAGGCAGAATATACATATATACAAAGAACAAGCACAATGCAACCAAGATTGAAGGACATTTAATGTTCAATTCAAATTCAGGCAAACAACTTAACCTAACAAAAAAGAACCAGAATCATTCATATTCTTTTTGAGTTGTAATAGCCCAAACCAAAAAGAGCCTGATATCACACTGGGCCTAGTCCACTTGACCAGCCCAGCAGCTTGGTTTAGGCCCAAAGGAAAAAAAAACTCCCAATGGGAGTCATCTTCTACCTTGAATCTGACTGAAATCCATCACCGAGAAGGATTAGAAAGCTGGGTTTCAGCTCTATTTAAATCACCACAGCCTCCTTTCAACCCCCATCAATAAAGCTTGGTTTCTAATTGGTTGTTTTCCAGCGATTGGTTCGAGTCTTCGCTGAACGCCGTCAATCATGCTGGCTGAGCAACCTCAAGATCTTATCGGAAACAAAAGTAAAGATCTTGTAACCTCCTAACTGATCTTGATTCCCATCTTTTCAATCTCTAAGACCATGGTTTCCGGCCGGCAATCACCAGAGTTCTTTTGAAAACCCAAACCCTATTTTGTCCCATATTTTTCTTGGATTACCAATCCTTTCTCTCTTCTCTAGCCACCCTGCCACCGGCCACCATCTGGTGGCCTTCTATCACCAGCCCTCTGGCCATGGCCATTGGCGAATACTCCTCCATCTCATGAAGAAGGGGGAAGTAACCCCCTGTTTGGCCAACGAACCAAGGGGAAAAAAAGGACAAGAAAAGAAGAGTAAAAAAAAAAAAAGAAAAGAGAGTTTGTCTCCTCTCTCTCTCTCTAGTTTCTCTGTCTATAAAGAGATTGTCTCTCTCCACTCTCTCTAGGATTGTTTGATCCAATAAAGGGCTCTTCTCAATGACTTTGATGAACCCCGATGAACATATCCTAACCCATGACTGTCGAGCAGCATGTCGGCACCCATCCTAATTAGGCTAGGTACTATTAGATTTGATCACCCATGATTCTGTTCAACAATATGTACCCTAGTTCAAGCAAGAACATCAATGTAGTTGGATCAAATGGGATATCGGCCACTTTCGTTTGACCAGCCCTATAATGGTGTTGGAACTTAGAATTTTTATTTTTTAAAATATTAATTTAATTTTTTATAAAAATATAAGTTTTGGATATTAGGTTCTTAAAAAAATCTCAGAATTATTGGGATTTATTTGTATGTTATTAATACAAAGTAATGATATGCCATTTCTACATTTTTTTTATTTATATAATATTAATTTTAATATCAAATAAATTGTTAATCAATTTATATGTGATTTCTGAATTTTATGAATTTGTATTTTGAATGGTAAATTGATGCATAATTTTGAAGTAATATTCTTCGAATTATTTCTATAACTATTTACTAATCTTATATCATATATATATATATATATATATATTGATTAGAATATGGAATATATATTATTCTGTAAAAATAATTTTAATATGTATTGGATTTGGACTCTTAGCCTGACAATGTTCTAGATTCTACCATTGGGTGTTATGCATTGGCATTTTGACTTGTTACTAAGCTCACTATTCTATTTCTGGCCCCACCATAAGGTATAGATGTATTCTCACTCATGCCGTAGGGTAACTACAATATTCCGGCCCACTTAGTAGGATATAAGTGCGGTTTTATTTCTGGCCTAGCCGCAAGGTATAAGTGTTGTCATAGTTAAAGATTGTTGAGTTGAATATGATTTATTTCAAATCGAATTTATAATTATATATATGCATATTTGGAAGATATTGGAATTACTGGATTTATGTTTTGAAAATGAAATGATTATGTTTTTTTACACTGATTAATGGTAAATGATATTTTGACTATTGTATTCTTTGTTATCATATGAATTATCTAGTTAAGGTATTCATTACTTACTAGGCTGTTGAGCTTATTATTTCTTCTTTCTTTTCAGATTAAAATAGTTGTGGATGTTAGTACTGCTTTGGAAAAGAGATTAGAAGCAAGATTTGACGGTATCAACGGGAGTTTAGATTTATTATTATGTTTTATAGGATTATTAATTGAGATTTAAGTGATGTAAGACTTTTAAAATTTTACTGTTAGTTGGCTTTGTTAATAAATTGAAATTTAAATTTTGGTTATTTATATTAGCTTCATTGCAATGCATTTAGCATCTTGTTAAAATGCTTTGCATGCTTGTGGGAGAGTTCTCCATGAGTATGCCGCAGTTGCCGCAATCCTTGCTTGCAAATCTCGGGTCAAGGGCGTGACATGAATATTATGGATAATTTTGCAAGCATGCTTCAAAGGATGTAAATGGCATGGACATCTAATAGTTATTCAAGTTACTCGTACAAATAAAATGATAATATTCCAATGGTAAATTGCCATAATAAACAATTAAACTATAATAAAATGATGGAGATAAATTACTTATACACAATGATATGTGGCAGGAAAAGTGCAAAAAACACAAAAAGACTTGAGTTTATATCATCTACTTTAAACTGGCCAAATATGTGGTTCTTATTCGAAATAGGAAATGACTCCAACTAGTACATTATTTTTACTGGATGTTATATTCCATCGTAATGTATACCCATGCTAATCACGAAACATTACGCTTAGTAATTGTATATTCACTGGTCAGAGATACCAGTTGATAACGCTACATCACATATGCAGATAAAATGTTAGTTCATGTTCTGTAACTTAAATTATCAATGACAAGAACAGAACCCACTGTAACTATATGTATACAAATGTCTGTGTGTGTATGTTTTTTTCTTTTTTTGAAGAGGGAAGATTATCTAGAGTGAGGTTCACTGCATGAATTTCAACTTTTGTTCCTCAAGTTTTAGACAGGGCTCATATAAAGACTCAAGAGCATTCAAGATCTTAAAAAGACATTTCACAAGGAATTCAACCACAATTGAGAGATCCCCACCAGCAATCATATCTGCACAATGCAAGAATAGTCACATCCTCATTCGCTATTAGCTGAACAATAAAAAAATGTTTCTAAAACGAGAACATGTCTTAAAATTATTGCATGCTAAAGGATGTTTTATACATAAGTCCTTTGGAGCTTGAACCTTCATCTACCTTTGTCCTTCTGGAGTGCTTTATTCTCTCCTTTCCTTTCAACACTGTAGCACCTCTCGGGCATTATCCTTGAGCTTCAGGTGACACCAGGGCATTCTTTCATTCACGTTATAACTCTCATTGTCCCATGACTCAAGCTACAGATGTCATGCTACTCCAGATGATTCCCTTGGAAGTTCTCCAATGACTTCCTAATAAGCCCAGCTAAGCCCATAACAAGCCTCAACTACAACTGATGCCCAACCAAGAAAATTTACGTTTTACTTCAACAATTTTTTGTATGCACACAATGGACAGATTATTAGTTTCTAAATGAAATTATATATTTGCTTCGAAGGGCAATATATACATATATCACATATATACATACACACATATATACATATACATACACATCCATACATAAATACATACAAATGTCAATAATATAAACCTGCTCCTAAATTTGTCTTCTACACCTTTTGTTGCATCTTATTTCTTTTTGAAAACTTTGATTTTGGTATTTCATTAAAAAAAAGTTCCAATGAATATTCAACAAAATTTCAAACCAACATTTGATTTGATTTTCAGTGGAAACTTAAATTCATTGGCCATGATAGATGATTACTTGCTAAACTGTTTAGCTCATTGACCAATGGAGTGATGAGATCTATATTGGGCTTCTTGAAAAAGTGGAATCAGTGACTCCAAGTTGCCCCTTTGGATCTAGTGATTGCTGACATGACACTTAGCTGGCATCTTGTTTGTATCTGTAAGGGTACGATATGATTTAAGTTTGTGAGTCTTTTTATGTAAAAGTTATGGATTATAACGCAATTTCAGTTACATTACTTTGGTCATATGGTTTCTTTTATGATTATCTTCTAAGTATTAATGTCAATTTCGAATTATTATGATGATCACGGCTTGAGACTTGGAGTAAAATGAACTGTTTGGCCGCAACAAATGCATGCATACTCTAACCTCCACTAATACATAAGGTAAGCATTTGTATGATTAATACATGTAGACACATCTATGCACCTCAGAATTGTATGCATGCGATACTTTTTTTCCTTTTAAGATATAGAATTAACAGAGAAAGAGAGCAAAGGAAGTTGCAAAATACTTGGACTTTATCGGGTCCTCCTCCTTCAGAATATATGAAAGAAACTCTCGAGTCAGTTTTATGCAGGACCTTAGGTTCATCTCCAACACCAAACCTAATGTATAAATCTTCACCAAGTCTGTTTGTGAATGTCATGTATGGACGTATGGAAATAACCTGAAAAGATCAGCAACATTTAAAACTTTAAATGCAGCTATTCAAAATTGAACTTGACCAATACCAATCATGTCAAGTTGTTTACCTTTGTAGGAACAGCTTGATAAGGGGATGGTTTGGAGGAAACAAGGAGCCGCATACAATTGCCATCAGTATCATAAGCAGAAAGATCAACTGAACCATCCTAAAGTGAACAAAAATAATAGAAATAATTAGAAAGACTTTCTTTACCTGCTAATTGGAACACAGCACAAGAAGGTAAGTTAGAAATAAAACCTACCATATCACCCAGGGGAGAAAGGTCCTTAACAGGTCCAAAGCACTCCTTGCCAGGTTTACTTATTGATGCTGAGAAACCCAAAAGTTTGAAGTTCATTGCAGAAGCTATGGTGTATCCGCCAACCATTTCCTCTTCCCTAATCTGCCAAAGAATCTTTTCAGTTCTTATGTTAGAATGAAATGGGACTGAAATATGTCTTTTCTCTCTTCTTCCTGAAAGGTCAACCACAGTATATAGAAGTGGTGGGCATCTTGCAATTGAAATCCAATAAGGAACATAGATTCTAACAATTCTTGCTATCAAGCGGTCCTTATCATAATTTTGTTCAAGAATGATTTGGACAATCCTGCAAAACAAATGGCAGTTTGTTTTCACCAAACTCAAGAACAGAAAGAACCTGAAAAAGGCTGAAAGAACATGCAAAATAATATATATTTTTTTTTTCATATACACACCTTTCAGAAAGAGAACTTCTCAGATTTATCATTTTCGACGGCATTCTGCTTGGATGTGATATAGGAACAGGCTCCTTCAGAAAAAGAAAATTTATGAGTAATGATAATAAACTAAAAGCACAACTTCATGACTCCACAGTAACAATAAATAAAGAAAGAAACATACATGAATTGGTTGCCATCCCCCTTCAGGAACAAGTGACAAATACAAGGGATCTCGCAGATCAGCATTGTAAATCTTGACAGTTTCACCTGGACCTAAAGTACCTAGGGAGCAAGTATTGTTTTCTTCACTCAATTGATTAACGGTAACACTATATTCCGCAGAAAAGGGGAGGTAATTGACTAAAGATATTGGTGAGTTGACAATAAGGTTCCAGTCATGAATGGGATCAGAATTCATATCTTTACCAATCTCTTTGGCTTGTGTGCTTAAACAAAACCACAAGCCTTGGGAAAGCTTTGAAGAAGTTCCATCTATTTGCGAACAAAACAAGAGGCTATCAGACTCTGTGAGAGCTGATACACAGATTTCAGGTGACTCTTCATGTCCTTCAGAAATTTCAGTCTGATCATGTTTCTTAAGTACAACACTCCATGAATATTCTCTTCTATCAATGGAATTTTGTGGTCTTAATTGCAAGACGTATGATATTATGGGATGCGCCAAGCCTGATAATGGAAGAGGCATAGTATCACCAGGTTTCAATAGTCCAACTGAAATTTGATCATCTCCATCGCATACGATGCGTCTCCTATGCCTTAACAATTTTCTTCGCCGAGCATAATTTACAGAATTTACATGATCTGATGACTCAGGCCACTTTAGATGTTCAGTATCTGGAGCATAAACCCAGCCATCAGCCGTTCTTACAGATGTCATATCCACATGCCAATCATCAGTCCATTCCCAGCCATCTGGTAGTTCAACAATGGATGCTCCCTGTGCAATAAAAAGAATGATGTTGAACATGTTTGCTGATAACACAGAAGCATTTATCAACCGTTATCTTTTGTTAATGTACATAAATATCCTAATGTCAGACTAAGAGTAGCTTCAAAAAAAACATAATGTGGTTCACCATCATGGTAAGTGGGGTTTAGCCAATTGTTGTGGGGAAGTCATTCACCACATATACATTCTTTTATGATCTCCAGATATCTCAAGATGTGACCAAAATAATTAAGCTCCAGACAGGTTGCTGGACAAAATCATTGTGCATATTAAATACCGGAAAATGGAAATTGAAATTTTATAGTATCCCAGCACCAAACATCATGACTGCAGTTCCGACCTGTTGTATAGAATTTTTGACAATTATGATGGATATATAACATGCACTCCAAAAGGGCAATGATGCTACCAACGGCCAACATAATGATGCTATCTTTTGGCTGATATATGACAACTTATCCACTTTAACACCCTAAAAGCATGACAAAAAGACTTGATGTACATCGCCAGCATCTTAGGCTCCATAATCAAGTGTCTTGAGAAGGCATTTTATTAATTGCCTTCTTTCTTGCTGGAGCTCATCCGTTCCACTTCTATATTATTTTGCTTTGACTAAGATGCAAGTCCTGCGTGAATCTAAAGTACCTTATTTGTGGCTTGGATGCTCACCAAAAGACCAATTTGTCGCTTTCTTTATAACAAGTCACATACCTTAGATAATGTTGTCCTCAATTTTAGCTTATGACCCACCTTGAGTCTGATGGGAGATATATTTTTCTCGATCTAAGTTGTATATAGTTACAAAAGTAATGAGCCATATTGTATATTCGCCCTCCCTCTCAAAATGAAATAATTAAGACACTATCATATAAACAAATAGCTAAACGCTCAAGGAAACAAAATTTTGTGCTACATTGCTAACATTATAGATCCATTCCAAAATTTAGGACATTAGCTCCTATTATTCCTTTTTAGTTATCGAGAGGACCAAGACATCCTGCTGTCTTCGTAACTACTTTTCTTATAAGACAAATTCTGATGTAAAAAAATAAGTGCAAGTAGAACCGATCAGCTGAAAATCATATCAAGGGATGTAAAAAACAGAGACTACAGAAAGGATTTTGTCCGAAATTGCCCAAATTTTGACATGATCTAGATCTGTTCTTTCTCTGTTTGATTTGTATAGGTCTAGGAAAAGTGGATCAGAGCCAAGAAGGAGCATAAGGAAGCCTGTCCAACTCTCCCAAGCTCAACATGGACCTTTCTTGATCTAATTTGCAATTTGTCCTGAGACCAAGCATCTGCACTGAGAACCAAATTCAGGACTAACTGAGATCAGAACAACAATCTATTGAGCATGCTGAAATCTAAATTATCATAGGTCGTAAAGATGTAATTAACAGAGGATCAAGGAAAGGCATTTTATAAAATTTTGTAGCTCAAAATACTAGATTATATTTTATGCGAGCAAATGCCAGCAAATGAGGTGCAATTTAACAGCTATAGAGCAGTTCTGATATCAGATTTGGAAATTAATCATTAAAAAAAAAATCATATTTCAAGTACATGATGACTAACAGTTTGAAAAATAAACCACAATTCCAGTGGCTGAATTAGGAAAAGATTCTAGTACAAGGAAACTAATTTACAACAGTGGAAGTGAAACCTTAACTGCAAAACTTGTAACCAAGGGTTTAAATACCAATACCACATATTGTATTGCTTTGCAACTAGAATGATAGAGTACTGATATCAACAGTACATATCAAAACTGACAGATTCAAAAAAAAATGAAAGCTACCATAATGCCGATTTCAGCATCCCAGCACCTGTATCAATGCCGATTTCTCACCAAATGATGTAGTATTGGTTATACCATCCCATTTCGGTGGTTTTCGAAACCATACTTGCAAGTTGCAACTATCCTACTGTACCACTTTCGGAATGTCATAATCAGTGTAAACAAATCTTGTAAGGGAATGTCCCTCTAAATGGCAAAAAGAGTCCTGCTAAACAAGGAAAAACATGCTCTTATATAATTATATTCATGAACTTTGAAACTTTGGAGTAGCAACTTTATATCCATTCCTTTGGTATTGAAAATTTTATAAATGTATCTACCTGCTAGCTTTGAGAACACTCAGACTTAACCTACAACAACTTCTTTATCATTCATCCGCATTTCACAAGAAGCCCCAACAGAAAATTTAGCTGCAAGAATAAACATCATAGATAGATCTAATGTCATGCAACTAATAAACTTACAATGCTAAAAAGTAATAAATCCACTTTGAGCAATAAACTCTGATCTAAAAACATAATGATAACCATCTAGCCTTCTCCCAACTATTTGTATTCAGCTTTCTGGATCCTCATTCACTAGGTATTCCTATCTAGCGCCACCTCTGATATTATTCGTAGTTCTCCATATGCTTCCTCACAATCTGCATCCACGTTAAAGGTCTTCCTTCCTTTTTATAACTTTCAACAAAATTCCTAATCTAAATATATTGGCACATTTGTATATGCACATATTTATTGCACTCGAATCATTTGAGACTCTGTAATCCACACCTGCATCCATCTCCATTTATGCATGTAAGTCTTGTAAGTGAACCAGCATTCAGGTTTACCAGAAGGAAATAATATTCAAAATTGCTCATATTCATTCTCTTCAATATCTTAGGCATAATATAAATTTAAAAAACTTTCATTAGCATCAGCAACAGTTAACATGAATTTCAAATGAACTACGAAAAGTATATCAGTATATGGTTACATCAAAAATGGATATTTAGATCTTATGTACACAATATCTTTACCTGATGTTCACTGTCTGTAGGGCATTGGTCAGACGGATTGACAGATGGCAAGCATGGAGAGCAGCTAATCCAACCAACAGATGGAATGTACTTCTCTGTTTCAAATAATTCATCTGTTTCAATTCTGCTATTATCAGATTCTCCATCGCCACTCTCATTTTCATTATCCAATGACCTCCGATTCTCAAAAGAACCTTTTGATTTTAGACGCAGATGAATAACAAAATCAGTATTATTGGTAACAGATACCAGCGACCGTATGTTGACATATCTATTGCCATCTCTAACTGTTACTTCACTAGCAACAACATCGTTGCCTAACCTCCAACATGCTGCCGGTGCAGCATAATTTAGCCTCACAGTTGTCCAAGGTCCTTCCCTGGCAGGACTTATCTGAATAAATCCAGTTTTTCTGCCAGTAGCAAAATCCTGCTTGTCATGTTTTTTTAACTCATGTCTAACAGAAAGCAGTACAGCACATCTGATTCTTCCATGAGATTTATCAGAAGCATCATTTTGATGTCCCTAGTTCAGAATCCAAAATATTGTATTAAATAAATCTTAGTTAAATCTGCTCAGATTTGATAGTATAGATTATAGAAAGTAAGAGAATTCTGAGAGCATGTACTGGCTCACCTCTATTCCTGGAGCCTTAGGCAAAACAAAGAGTATTGTGAAAAAGCTACCATTAATGAAGATGAAGAAATATACTCACCATTCTCTTTGCCGAGGAAAGTTCCTTCCAAGACAGTTTGTAGTTAGGATCATAAGAATTTGAGCTTGGAGGGAGTTCACAAGCTATTTGCTCTAATGGTGCTGAATACATCCCTACAGGCTCACCTGTTAAAGCAAATTCCATGTTATGATGTATTAAATGATATCTACAAGAAATATTACCAAAATCTAAAGTCTAAAGAGTCTGATAACAGGAGCGAATAAAGAAAGACTTCATAATGATAAATACCTCTTCCCATGTCAACTACAATGAACTCCACCATGAAATTATCCTGCATAGATTGGATGGACATATAGAAACATCAGAAAGTGTTCAAAAGAAATTTTAACTACAGAAGTAAAATCAACATTACAAACATTTTCATGAAGCTAGTTTCACAAAAATTCTAGAGCAACATCAAATAAATTTGGAAGTTCGTGCCGAACTTTGAGTATTGTTAAACAGGTTTCCTACATCCTAGTCTTCCAACTGTCTTGGAAATTACTGAAATGTGGTTTTTGAAATTGACTTTTACATCAAAGAATTAGTCCACTCATTTAATGCTTTCTACAGCACAATTCTTGAAAGAAGCTCCAAAATACTTCATATTCTGTGCAGAATAAAGGGCTGAAAGCCTGAAACCATATATTTTGGCTGTTTTAAACCTGAAGCTAATATGCTGTGTCAGTGGCATACCTGTGTAAGAGTCAGACAACTAGAACATCAAACTGAAATATATGGTCATTTGGATTAAAAATTAAAGGAAAAAACTTAGGTAGGCTGTGCTTGTTTGTGCTAGTGCCAGAGTGCCAAAACCTAAGCTTTGGGATCTGAGCACGTGTTTGTTCTGCAGCAGTAAACTTGAGTCCTGACAAGTTCCACTCTTTGTATTGATGAAGTTGGTACAGAGAAGGTGCGATCTGGGGCATTAAAATCATCATTAATGATTGCTACCACTTAAATATTGCTCCAATGGAACACTAAGGGGTGAGTGGACGGCTGTGCTTTAAAGCAACATTAAAAAGCCCACTCAAAGGCACAGAACAACTTTGGAGAATCATAAGCCAGGTTATAAAAAAATAATAAATAAATAAACAGCATTTTTCCTGAACTGATAGCTTGACTTCATATCATTTTTGCTGAACTGATAGCTTGACTTCGTACTGTGGAGTTGCTTACACCAAAACAAAAGGCCGGAGGCTAAATTGTATAACTTGCCCAGAACTATACACTCCACATTAAGTGCAGTTCGGAACCCTTTCACTCAAACAAATACAGCCTAAGTTGCTACTGCCATGGGTAGGAAGTTTGGTGTGCTTCCTATACAGACATGGGGATGCATGGTGTAGGTAGTTCTAACTGACGCACATCATACATGAGATGAACCTGTTTTCTTTATTTGCTGGCAAAGGACTCAGGTATTTCAGTTTTCATGATAAAAAATAATTTAAAAAACCACACATATTGAACCTGGGGATTCTTCAACACCCGCAAGAATTTCTTCCACCCCTTGGCCTTCCAAGAACAACAGATATAAACCCAATTCTATAAGATTAAGATCTACTACAATTTATTCCATACATTAATATATGAAGTTTTGTGGTGATCTACATAGAAAGAATGCCAGTATGCATAAAAAAATAATCATTTTCAGGATGATATATAATTGTGTAAGCTTATTATTTATGTACATAGGCCATTTGGTAAATTCAAAATTTAATAATATTTCAAAATTTTAAATATTATTTAAACTATAAAAAAGTATAAAGAAATATGCTGCAGATCTTAATATGTTTTATGAGTTTATTATTTATTTCCATAAGCCATTTGGTGAATTTGAAATTTAATAATATTTCAAAAATGTAAATATTATTTAAACTATAAAAAATATCAAGAAATCTACTGCAAATCTTAATATGCTATATAGTTAAACTATTTTTCACTACCTTTGGCGATATGTCTAAATAAATATGTAGATATATACATATACACGTGCATGGGTGTGTGGTGTGTTTGCACACTCAGACATTGCTTTATGTCAATTGTAGCTTGCTTGCTTGATTGATGATTGCTTAAGAATCAGAGTAAGGACCCTCGCAGGTATGTGTTTAGTCTCATATTGGTTTTACACTGAAAAAATCTTGGGTATTTATACAAGGCCAAGGAACTCAAGTGATACCTTCCATCCAACCATTTTTGGGTGAGGCCCTCAGTTTTTTTTCTATTTTATTTTTTTTAGTGACCAGGTCCTCGATTAGTACATATGGTATCTGCGCGAATAGCCCACATGGACCAGGGGACACTGCGAAGCAAACCCATTTGGGACTTAGTATAGGCTGATCCTGGTGTGCTTATGAGCAGATTTGATTTGATGTGAGATAAGATGGTGAGGACACCAAGACTTAAATGGAAGATGTGGGGATCCATCCTAAATCGGTTACAACTTATAAGCTAAGAAGACCTTGGGTACTGGCCAAGGAACCCAAATAATACCATCTAGCTAGCCTATGAGGTCCTAGGTTGGTAGTTGGTACACAACTACACATAATAACTGATATAGTGCCTTAGGCAATACACATGCTTTAAGTAGTTCTTATAAAACCCAACAGGCATACAAAAGGATTTAAAATGAATGCAACTGAGATGTGGACAATGATACTTGTAATTTTGCACTAATCACTTAGGTTACATAGAACTACACAGCCCAAAACAAACTCATATTGGGAATATTGCAAACTAAAGCTGTTCTATATGCACCAGCCAAAAAAGTGATCATTCATGTGAAAAGAGAGCTTATCATCCATGTGAAAAGAGAAGCTCCTTAACCTGATGTCATATTGCTTGATAGTAGAAGAACCACAAATACTTGAAGCAAATTTTTATTGAGAATAATATTCAACAACAATGAACCAATCCTTGATATTCAAATATTATTATCTCAATATTTCAAAATAATTAGAAAAGACACATTACAATCATTGATCCATTTGAAGTTGCTATTCATAATTTGAAAATGATTAGATAGTATCATTTTGAAGTACATCATGCTCATCCAGAGATTTGATATGATTTTACATACCACAAAATCAACTTTGAAGAAAAACATTTCATTCCAATTCACCATGGCAATCCCAAATGAAGAATGCTCTGAGATAGCACCACATGTCCGGGCACTTTGTTGCTGCAGTGGTGACTCAGCAGGAGGGCTTAAGAAAAGGCGAACTGCTATCATATATTGGCCAATAGCCATTCCTTCAGCTATTGGTAACTGCATATCATATAAGCATTATGTTCATATCTAGGAAATATAAATTTCTTAACAGAGTCAACAGCCACCTATGCCTAGAAATACAGTTGATTTTAACTTTATAGAAGTTTAAAAGTAAAAATAATGCAGAAATGAATACAGCTGAATCTGAGTTCAAAGAAGGATAGAACATCATAATATAGAAATATTGAAAATTTTATGGTATTAACTGTTAAGGAAATCAAGTGTTAAAGCTATTGCACAAGTAGAACGTCTATTTTCCGTAAGAACACATTGTAAAATGTACAGTTGAGGTACAATCCATTTGACAAGATTCAACCCCAAATCCTACTAGAGAAAAATATGTGCTGTTCCGTCTAATTTGAAAACCCACCATATGAACAATAATCTGAAGCATCAAAAATTCCTTTAAAAAATCAATAGTAAACATGAAAACCTATTATATACACACTAAGCAGACAGAGAATAGAAGAAAGGAATAGCTATGGTACCTAAAGTATGATATGTTATACAAATTCAGACTCCACATTGCATGATCTACATATCTTTAAGCATAAAATCGATGGGTTTGGACACCTTCAACCCGTAAATCACAGCAAGCTATTTAAATTTCCCATAAATGTTGCTCAATTTGTGTTTATCAAATGTTCTTTCGAAAGAAATATTTATTGACTGTCTAGGCAGAAACCACCATAAGATTTAACCTTCAGATTTTCAGCCTTTGAAGCTGTCAATTTTGGATGGTAATGTAACATTCAAACTGACCTTTTTCTATTTGTCTCTAGCCAAGGAACCTGAACAAAATGAACAGGTATTTCAAGCAGCAAGCTTGACAGTCACCGATTTCAAGTTTAGAATGGTGTATTAATGTGCTCCCACATATCTTTGGTGGAAGAGTTGCAATCATTTCTATGAAGCAGAATAAAAATGAAACCTTACCTCAGCATCAGCAATAAGTATTGTCACCATTGACCGAGATGCTCTATCAGATTTCCCTTTCAAGTGTGAGTCTAGCATATTTTTTGCAACTGGGACTTTTACAGGTTTATTATCTCCTGATGGCATCTTGATGATGTTAGAAATCCTGTTAAATTCAGTAGTCCTTATATATATGTCCTGACCAAGCTTGTTTTGTGGGATAATGTAATAATTTTTCCTGTGATGTATGTCAATGATAGACCTCTCACTATATGTAGGAGAAACTGCTTCCTGAATAGAAAAAGGAGAATGAATCAATACACAGATCACTTCTGTAGACAAGGTATTAGAACTTGAGACATCACAAATTACACTCATAATCAGTTAAAAATACACACAAAGAGGGCTGTTAGATGAAAAAGACATCACTCACTCTCTTTTTATATGATTCATCAATATGACTAAGATTGTTCCAGCTAGAGTAAGCTTGAAACATCATATTTGCGTTAGAGACAGAAACATTTAAATTCAAATCTCTGGTCGAAGTTATGCGGATGTGGGTAGCAGCACCTGGTGCATTTGTATCATACTGATACCTGTAGATCAAGGTTAGAAAGGTAATATATTAGTACAAACATGGTAACATTATTCTTACAGTGATATAATTGAACAAAAATATCAATAAGTAGAACTTCAATGGACACTTATTGCGAGATACTGATATAAACAGCTGCTTGGGCCATTAGTGCTGCCATAAACAAGATTTTAAATCCCGTAGGATGGGGTTGTCCCAATTTTTCCATGGAACGAGACTCGCCGCCATCCTGTCCTTTTCTAACACTTGGGATAGGGGATGTCCCAAGATGTCCCAATTAGGATGCTTGCGGGACGGCCTTGTCTCGACACATGGAATGGTACCTGTCTCGGTGTCCCGCAGGATGTCCTGTCGAGACCTGAATCCTTGGCCATAAAATACGATAAAAATCTCAATACAAATGCAAGCTAGCAAGCGATTCTCAGTTTTTTATATTTTGGAGATGGGATAACATATTTGTACTATTACCAGCTGAAGAGCCTTCTATATCAGTGCATATAAACCTTAAGAACTGATGACATTTAACCAAAATACCATATGCTAAATTCAAAAGTGATCCTCAAAATTACCTTAGAAATCCATCCATTGGTTCAATGAGGGGCTCCCATGAATCATACTTGTCATTGAAAGATCTTGCAGACACAGAGAAACTCATAGTGGAATTCAAGTAGTCAGGTCTCCCATGTAAACTAAATGCAACGTTCTCAAAAGACATGTTAAATAGTGGAACCATCTGCATAGTGCACAGAGTCACTAGAATAATCTATGAGGATACAGCATACTTGTATTGCATGTGTTGCATCATTTACTACTATCATGGCAAGTAAAAATTAAAATGTAGAAGCACATACATGATGAGATTATGTTAAACAATCAAACTAAAGAAATAAAACTATAGTTGGTCATATCAAAATCCTTACCAAACCTCCATAGTCATCAAAAATTGCTGTGGAGAAAGTTTTAATTTCTGCATCAATCACAGTATTATCTGAGCCACTAGATACAGCAGGACCTGCTAGCTTTAAAGCAAATCTTTTTGGAGGCTTTCTGAATCCACTTCTAACAAGAAATGTGCCCAGCTCAGTACCAACACTCCACAAGCTAAAAGGTCCTGAAACCTTGCTATCGGATGTATCCCATATACTCTCTTCAGCAAACTGATCTCCTGTTACCATGTCACTGCGGATACACCTTAACGGGCCAAACTCATCGTGCTTGAGTGATCCCTTAGATGCAACACATCCTAAGGCAACAAATCCTGGAGGAGCCTGAGGCAACCAGAAAGAAATACTTTCAACACCTCTATGCTTCTTGATATGGCCAACAAGTTGAAAATCTTGAGGGGTTTTCAGAATAGTGTCGTCTCCAGTATCATGAAGCACAATAGCTGAATTAGGAGGTTCATACCTGTAATTCAAATTTCAATAATTACTTGAAAGTTAGACCAAGGTTGAGGATATGATTAAATAATGCAAGTTAGTAGGAGAAAATATATCAGGCATCAAGGAGACATCCACCCTTGAACAGCAAGATCACCAAGATAAACCATTCCATGTGGGACCACTGGACGCCATATTGAGAGCTTCTTTCGGGAGGTTGTCCCTTGATTCCACCAGATCAATTTAAAACTTGCTACAGCTTGAAACAGGCGACCAGAGGTTAAGAGTGCAGATCTCTCGAGCCGACAAGCATGAGCATCATTTATTGCATTATCTTGGGGAATGGAACTTTTAGTAGTTTTAGAAGATGGCTCTGAATAACCCAACATCATATGATGAAGATCACATGGTTTACCAATCAAGCTCATATCTTTTGGATCTGCAGGCAAAAAAGACCCAAAAGAGTTCTCCACTCGCCAAAATGCGATATTTGCAGAATTCCTGCAAAGGCATAATACATAGAAGAACCGTGAATTTAAGTTTTAGAGTTTTCAATTTTATAATTGAAAATTAAAAGGAAAACATAGAATTACAAAAGCATACAATTCACTTAAGCTAAGTGCAATGCAATCCTTCAAGGCACATGGAGACACCAAAGAAGACAGAATGCACAAAGCAGCAGACAACGGTGGTTGAGTATTTCCAGCTGAAACCACACAGCCAACTGCAACATAACCTTTAGGTGCCACAGGGAACCAAACAGAGCAGCTGTTGCATTGTTCATCACTGTTGTTTTTTGAAGTACTTATCCAGTTGTGATGCCCTTTATCAGCACTCTGCAGACTGCATTGCCAAATTAGCTTGTAGGACACTGGCCTCTTGACTCTTACAAAACTGGTGTTTACAGCAAGCACTCCTTTTGAAGGTGGTTCGTTCCTATTATAAAAAGAAACAGTCACCATCAATAACCGAATATCAAAAGCTTGTACAATGAACTTGGCAAAGAGATATACGAACAGTGGGGTTAAGCAGTCTCCTAGAACAGCAAATCCAGATGGCACACGTGGTCTCCAAAAGGCATAAGTTTGGTCTTTCCCATGATCTAATTTAAAGACAGTCTCATGAGCCTCAGCAGAAATGATCAACTTAATACACAAAAAAACTATTTTCCTCCTTTTGTATGCACTCTAAGAAATCAGTGAACAAAATTTCAAGGCTGGCTTACTCTGGATTGTTCCAACTTTGTCAAACTGAGAGCAGACCACGGAAACTTTCTTGGATGACATCCTTAGAAATGCCAAAATATCTTCCTCAACAGCTAAGAACAAACTCAGGATGCTGAAGGAGAAATTCATAAATATATGAGAAACAGCAAGATGTATATGTGTTTTCCCAGAGGCCTTCGAAAATTTTACACAGGTATCAAAAGGCTCCAAAACTCTGATCCCGTTACTCTCCACCTTTAAACCAAGAACATTTCCACTGATCTCAAAGTTGTCGCCCTTCATCACAAGCCTGCAGCATGAATTGTTAATACAGTTCCCATGTTCCAATATTTTTTGCTGCAATCATAATTAACTTAATACCCTACAATATCACCAGAAATGCGAATAGTGATCAAATAAATAAGAAAGAATGAGTTTAACTGAAAAAAGGTTACAGCTTGCCATGAAGATTCTTCAACATTAGATAGATAATGCATGTTACAGCGTTCCTTCTTCGACATAAAACTGACAATGCTTGTTTGTTGTTAAAGTGTAAACTTATCACTGATTGATTTATTCACAATGTTTTGATCAAGATTCACCGTGCCGGTACTAGGCCCAAACTGATCGGCCAGCAGTATGGTTCGGTACACCTTCCATACTAGGCTCGAACTAACACAGAGAGGGTGGAGGGAGAACAAAAGAGAGGAAGAGAGAAGGGGGGAGGGCAGGAGAGGGAGGGAGGACCTCTAGAGGCTGTCGGAGGGCAGCTAAAGCAGCCGCGCCACGGCAAGCACGATAGAAGCTAAAGGAGGGCAGATGAAGGGAAGGAGAGGGAGAGGAGGCCACCAGAGGCCTCCGGAGGGCTAGAGAGGCCACTGGGCCACTGCTGAGCCCGATGGAAAGCTAGAGGAGGGGCTCTGCGCTCCTCCCAATCGAAATAGGGGCTTCGGCCCTTGTTTCATTTTTTTTATTTTTGATTTTATCGGGTGAAGTTGGCAACACCATTGTTGACTTCATTGTTTCATTTTTTTCGATTCTCGATTGAAGTCGACAACATTGTTTTGTTTTTGCCGACTTCAACCAAAAATTGAAAAAGAAAAAGAAATCATGCCGACTTCACCCTCCAACGGCTTCCTTTCCCTCTCTCCCTCCTTCCCTCCCTCCACCCTCCTCCAGCTTTCCACCAAGCTCAATGTGGCGCAACGGCTCTCTCTCTCTCTCTCTCTCTCTCTCTCTTCCTCTCATTTCTTCTCCCTCTCCCCCTCCTTACAAGTTTCTCATTTCAATTGCCGGAACCATCCCAGTCTACCATTGGCACAACTCGGTACACCTCAAACTGGGCAGTTAGAGACAGTTCCACAAAATCAAGTTTTAATTTTAATTTTTTTTCATGATCACGAGTCGTTTAATTTGTATGTTGAAGAGTGCAACACTAGTAAAAAAGTTCTAACAACAACAAATATCCGCTTCCAACATTTTGGTGGGCCAAAGGGAGTCAAACATTCCATCTACTTTTTAAAATCTAAAATCAAAGAAACCAGTAGGTATCTAAGTGTCCGACATGCATTCGATTCACCAATTTGAATAAAGATGCTTTCAATAAAATGTGAAGAAACCAAGTGTCACTGCCACGTGCAAAAACAAATAAAAATATAAAAAATAAATAAACCTTAGTGGTGCAACATGAAGGTTCAATAGACTATCAAAGCTAATGTTGAAGGTAAAATCCCATGCACACATAAGTCAACTACTAATCCATCGCTCGACTCGTGAACTAAATCCCTTTACAAGGAAGCTTAATAAGCTGCCCCTCCAAAGGCACATCAGAAAATCTATTGCTCAAAGGCTTCAACCACTCACTGATATATGGTCTTTTACCTCATATTTTATTATTCCAGACCCATTTGCACTGACAATTTGCATCACCCATGTCATTACCAAGAATATGAACAACAAAAAAAGGACATCGC
Source organism: Elaeis guineensis (assembly GCF_000442705.2). Taxonomy (NCBI): domain Eukaryota; kingdom Viridiplantae; phylum Streptophyta; class Magnoliopsida; order Arecales; family Arecaceae; genus Elaeis; species Elaeis guineensis. The sequence continues at coordinate 13,642,223 of NC_025996.2, read as the reverse complement.
GTTGGGAGCCAACCTTCTATGGGTTCACATTTCTCTTATTCAGCCCTTTCTGCATTATATCTCTTGGTTTGCTACCCTTCAATTCTGATCATTTTGGTAAGAATGAATGCTAGAAGCTCTGTTTCATGTACTCCCTAGATCACTACTTGATATTGAATTTCTTTCCTTACCCAGAAGTTCAGCTGATTAATATTTATTTGGCTTTAAACAACACATAATAGCATACATCAGAAGCAACTGCAAGATTAAATGACAAAAGTAACAAAATTTTGTTGATCTTATTTAAACAGCAGATAACATGAATCCAGAGAAGAACACTCCGCCCTAAGGAATATATAATTTAGATAAATGACAAAGTATAGACCTGCAAAATACATCAAGATTGGCATGCATGACTTTTGTTGACAGAACCAATGATTCAGTAACATCCTTTGAGGTGTTATGAAATGTAAGCTCTGGCCCAATCGCCTGGAAAAAAACAAAATCCACATTAAAAGGTAATATTACTTACCCTCTTGTAGGAAAACAAGTATTTTCAACAAAAGAATGACTCAACAAAATCATGAACTCATGCTGTCTGACTAGGCTTTTTGACTAAAACTGATGTGATATCCGCAGTGGGATATTCAAATTAGACTAATTAATTTTGCAATTGCAATTTTCAGGAAACTGAAGAATGTCTATCCTTGTAGGTCAACTTTTTTTATTGCATAAGTTTTGGCCCAATCTTTCCTTTATAATAACCATATAATAGAAAAGAAGAGAGAAGAAATGATAAGATGAAATGTGATGGAGAATCCATTAGAATATTAGTAGAACATAACATCAAAATCAAGGAGCATGCATCTGGAAATTAAAGGCCTATACCTCCACAAGCCCCTCTTTAATACACACAACATGCCATCTTGTAATTCACTGAACATGGTCATTATTCTGGGACCTGGATTTCAAGTCCTAAGTGGTTTTGTAGCTCTGAACTACATGGTGAAAACTATTTTCACAAGCTTACACTTCTAGTTGGATATTTTGTATTTTAAGGAAAACATGTTTTAAGATTAACCATGGTTCTCGGCATATATCAAACCAATTTGTTTTCCTTTCCTCTCTACAAGACAAATAATCTCGGTGCAAGGGATACAATAATATATAACAAGCACATCTCCAACTAGATAATTTTTAAATTCCAAGAAGACATATATGTGAAAAGGAATACCTGCAGCTCCATAACAAACTCTGCTGAGCCATCAGCAGCATCTTTTGGAATGACTAGACTATCAGTCCCTTCCTCGTGAGAATTCAGAGAAGCACCTTTATTCCCTCTCTCCAGGAAAACACAATCTTCTTTTGAAACTGAATAGCTGCTATCAGTTCCAAGAAATATACAAGAATCTAAATACTCCCCATTCTGTAAAATGATATGAATGATTAGATAAAATTTGACCTAATCCTAGACAAAATTATGAAGAAATAAAATAAAAATACTGCAATCGTGGATGCAATACCATTATCGTAACATTTTTAAATTGCAGTCGCTTGCCATTGCCCACATAAACAATAGTTTCTAGGCCGGGACTAGAGAGATTTTCTCCCTCTTTATCCTGTAAATATAGCTTGCCACCATTTCCATTGTATATGAAATGATCAAATCTTTCATCATCAACAATCAGTGGTTTTCGAGGTGAAAGAAAGAATACTGAATCAGGTTGAGTATATATTGGATGATGAAGAACTATTGCATCAGTTATGTGCAAAGGGTCATTATCATCGTCATTCGATAGCATGCTACGAACGGATGGAACAAAGAACTCAACTATAGCTAGTAAAAAGTCAAGGGCCACAAGCAATTTTGGTTTTTGGATACACAAAGAAATATTTGTCGAGGACTTTCTAAACGTAGCATCAAATATAAGCATTGAGGGAATTGGTTCAACACCATGTTCTTTTTGTACTTTTCTTTCTGAAGAATCAATCAATGATTCGGTGCCATCATAGCGAAGAGATGTGTGTCCAATAGTCCCAGATTTTCCTATTGCAAGCCTGAGCTCTTCTTTGGTTCCTTCACGCTCATCAATGACAGAGAATCCTTTTAGTGTGGCAAAAAGAAAACCCTCCTCCAGTGTATTGGATTTGTAAAGAATCCATGCTCCAGTTGCCTGCAAAAATCAGAGAATTATGTAATTCAACAGACCATTGAGTCTTACAATATAAAAAACATACACACAGAAGTGCAACCTTTGCAACCTTAAAGTCCAGATCTCGCACAAAATTTTATGATTGTTAAAGAAGAAAAGCCAGTATATGAATTGCCATTCTTGAGTCTTCTTGTAAAACAAAATAAAGATGATCTGATAGAGGACCTGTTATATGGGCTTGTTTTTGAGTAGTAAAACACCAAATGGTCTTACCTACACTATATATAATGAAAAAACTGGTTATTTGTTAAACCTACCGCACATGACAGCATGCACATCAGGGCAATAGTAGACATAGTAGAGAGAGAGGGGAAGAGAGAGTGCTCTCTGCAATAACCATCCTCACAGCCCACAAGTCCATGCACACCACATTTCTATTACAGCTAACCAACATGCCCATCATTCAGCCTTTCTTCTTCTGATCATCTGTTCTGCTAAAAACCAAAGTCCGATATATCTTTTAGTGACTCTTGCTAGTTACTCACATGATCTAAGTCACATAAATGCTCCTAGGCAACGTTCTCAATCTCAGTACCAGGCCCTGTACTCGTATTATCTTGGTACAATGTCGATATACCTAGTACGAGGGTCAGTTCAGTGTACCAATACTCAGTAAATTTTTTATACCACATACCAGTTTGGTATCTATACCATATGATACACCCGGTACACACTGGCAGGGGCTAATAAGGCGTACCACGCTCCTAGGCCCTCGTGTTTCCACAACACCACACTTTAGGCCAAGAATAGATAGTGCCATTGCCTATTATAATGGCCCCTTCAAAACCATTATTTGACATCAACTAAAGGGGTTACTAACCAAAGGTTAAGATTATCTATATGAGTGGATAACAATTACCATAATCAAAAAAGAAAAGTGCACAGCATATGTCGATACTTTCAACATAAACTGAAATACCTCTAACCAAGGTTCGCCAAACCGGTATCAAGACCCGTATGGCTGCACCAGTTTGGTACCATACCAACACAGTATGGCAAGGCGCGCTGCTTCCAAGCTCGCATGCCAATTTCCTTTCGGAAGTTTTTTTCAATTTTTTGGCTTTCAATTTCCCTAATCAATTTTTTGTTTCTTGAATGATTTTAAGCCCAAATTGATATTTGTTAATATTATTTTATGTTTTTATCACTTCAGTACACCCTTAATAATGCTGAGGGACAACCTGTACAAGGACTAGCCTAAGGACAGCCTTACAAGGACTAGTCTAACATGACCCCACTTGTGAACCAATACAAAACTGTTATAAAGACATAAAACACAAAATGATACAATCAATAGCATATATTTAAAGTATACATATCGAGATCTAGAATCTCATTGAGTGTCGATATTGCTCATAAATGTCCTAATCCTTTGCATAATCAGGAGGCACATTAGTTCATCCCTCTAACCAAGTGGCATTGTAGTCCTATATGCTCATCCCATAATATATACATACTGGATTATAACTGGCTTTAGATCCCTCATTGAAGCTCTAGCTATAAGATCCTCTGACAGATAGTACGGCTATAGAGGGATCCATCCATATATGTCAGTAGTAATATCCGACTCGTAAGATGCTCTAGATTACATAAGATAGTAGCCATTAGAAGACGTTGCCTCAGACGCACTATATCGATATCCATATGGATTATAAGCTGCCTATGACTACAGATAATAGAATCCAAAAAATAAGGAAGAACTTGATATGTCCATGGATCCTATTCCACATGTCAGGTCATCTACAACCGCATCCTGTCTTGAATAACCTTAAGGAGCCTGTCATCTATAAATAATCGTATCCTCGCAGGCTCTATTAGTTCATACACTGTGGTCCTAATCCTATATGACATGCATAAACTGGGACTCACAAATGAATCAAAGACCATCCTGTTGCTACATCTCATAAACGGTAGTCTCCTACCCTTCACTCCCTGGCCACCAAATCTATAACCATCAAAACTATCATTACTACTCTTCCTAATTTTTGAATCTGAGTGAACGAACTCCACTCTTTCCATTGGGGCTACAACTGCCTTTCTTTTTTTCTGTCTCTATGTTGAGCAACTACTTGCCCTTCCCTCCTGCCCCTTAGCCTACACACTCTTATAAGAAGGATGGGGGCCCAACTGCCCTAACCCAGATGGTTTCAAACAGCTCTGGGTATTTTGCAAAAAAGGGTTGAGTATGGCTCGGTCCAGGGTGAATCAAACGGTTCAGCGGAGTTCAGCATACCATACCTCTAACTAAAGTAGAATTCAACACCATAGAGCTCAAACTGACAGAATTCAAGACTTGATTATAGTTGTCATCAAAATCGATGAGCTAAGATGGAGACGACCATGCATTTAAAACTTCATGGTCAAAAACTCAAGGATTTTTTTAACCAAGAATTTACTAAGAATATCATTACCTTATTTGAAAACTGATACATGACCATCTTATACCCCAACATTGACCCTAGATAGCTGCACTGCACTTCAAATCATCTCAGTTTAGAAAGAACGATTAAGGACCCAAGATAAGGGGGTGTCCCGCCTATTTGACCCTTTCCGCAGAGAAAGCAAGCCAGGATCAGGACCTAATCCCACATCATGAGCCCTACCTATCCCATTGTGGTTTCGCATGGGAAACAATAGGACCATGACCAAGATGTACAAGCTAAAGATCATGCATCTATCCCCCCTTTTCAAATTAAAGATAGATCGGGTCCCACTACCTCCTGCTAGCATGTTTTGTTGAATCACAAACATCAAAACCCCAAAGCAATAGAAAAAAGAAGAAAGAATATAAAAAGAGAGCAAGGGAAAGGAATGTCACAAAGCACCCAAATCTAGGATCTTAATGACCAAGTTTTGGATAAACACCAAAAAGCTCATGGTCAGGGTGAGCAGCCACTATTTTTTTGCTCTTAATTTCGCCAAAAATCAATAAAAATAGGGGAAATCATGTCAATCCCTGTTTGCCATGAAACTATAATATGTTCTAGGATAAGGATAAGCTGCAAGACTGCAATTTTTTTACTTTCTCTTTAACATGCATTTTAGTTTTATAAAATTATAATATTTTTAGGATAAATTAATTATTAAAAATAATAAGAAAATAATTTTGAAAAAAATGTAGTTTTCATTATTGTTCTTGTTGTTTTTATTCTTCTTCTTGTTATTATTATTATTATGAATTTTGGGCCAATCTATTAGAAAACATCATTTTTGAAGTCAAATACATTTAAAAAAAAATAGTAAAACCTCTAAGATAAATAAAAAATAAAAATACAAAAAGGGCATCCAAAGAAAGTATTGGGATGTCCCACCATCCCAAATATCTGGATGGAGGGGGATGTGATATGTCCCATTCCATGAAAACACTGGAACTATCCTATTACGCCCCCAACTTGAGATCACAGGCCAATGGTCATGACAACCACTGCATACTCGCGGAGAACTCTCCCTACAAACATCAAGGCATCTCTTCACGATATTATAAAACAAATAGCGAAATAAATTCAAATAATCAATCAATATTTAAATAACTAGAATCTAAATTTTAGTTTCTCACAAAATCCAACAATATTCAAATGATCTTATATCAAACTTCACTAAAATTTTCAATCTAAATGAAGATATCGAAGTTCTACTTCTAATCACTCTCCCACACATATTCCATACTATCTGAATTCTCAAGATCTGTAAAAAGAGTAAGATATGGAATAATGAGCTCAAATAAGCAATGAATACTTTAGCTAGATACAATATACTGAAAATAAGCATGCAGAGTACATCAATTCAAAATTCAATTCAAAATATACAGCATTATCACAATAAGATGCATGTGAATTTGATCTTTTTAAAATTCATTTTTATTCATAAATTAATTTATTTCAAATATCCGATTCATCTCGACAGCCATGAACTATGACCATATATATATCCCATGGCTAGACCAGAATGAGCTCAGAATAGTCAAAATCAAAATGCCAATGTATAACCCCCATTGAAAGGATATCAATATGCCAATGTATAACCCCCACTGGCAAGGTGTCGATCATCGCATAACCCACACTGACAGAATGTCGATGAACTAATGCACAACCCTTGTAGAATATCAATGTACAGCGCACAACCCCCACTAGTAAGGTGTCGATGTACCAGCCCTTACTGACAGGGTGTTGATGTACCAGTGCACAACCCCTACTGATATGATCAAGGTTTTAAATCCCGTAGGACAGGGTTGTTCCGACTTTTTCATGGAACAGGACACGTCGCCGTCCCGTCCTGACACTTGGGACAGAAGATGTCCCAAGACGTCCTGATCGAGATGCCGGGATGCTAGCGGGACAGCCTGTCCCAACACCATGGGTACCCCATCCCCATATCCCACGGGACGTCCCGTTGGGACCCAAATCTCTGGATAGGATTTCTATGCATAGTTAGGCTACAAATTAAAATCTATATCGATTCAACTCTTTTTTTCATAAAATTAGTTTCATATTTCAATCGAACAATACACAACTATCTAGAATTAAAATCAATCGATCATAATCTATAACAGAATCAAAACCTTCAATAATGCATCAAATAACATTTTATAATAAGATAAATTTAACAAGTAAATGTCATGCTTCATATTCATAAATCACAAATAATTCGACTCAAAATTCAATGATACAAATACTATATAATCTGCTAATAAATCTAAAAAAAGGTTCCATTACTCACCTCACATATACTCAAAACAAACTCACATAGTTCCATTTTTTTTTTCAAAATCTTCAATTAATAAATCATATTGTAGTATCCCACTGCAGAACATCTTGTCAAGACTATTACATCTCTATACAGAATCACATCCAATAATTAAAAAAGATATATAGATAATTAACACATGATTGATGGATAGTCATATCTAACGATCCAGATCAGTCTGGTCATCCAACTTCATCTAATCAAGATCAGACTAAGAGATAGGTAGTTCAACAGAGATCAAGGATGATTAAATTAGTAGTGTCCGACAAGAACCAAGTGAAGGTCAATATGCCATTCGGCAATCGAGGTCAGTTCAGTCCAATAACTACATTCAATTAGGATCATTTAAAATACAAAGATTTGACAAAGATCCATAAAGACTAGATCTTACGATGCTTAACAAATACTCAGGAGGTGCGAATATGCTGCCCAATCAACGGAATAGGTTCAATCTCTCTACCGAGTCAACTCAGATTCAAAGCACCAAGGTTCAGGATCCTTCACTGGGTTCATAAATCAAGTGGAGAGAATGTCAGAGAAGAGAGAAATTAACAATATGGAGCAGGGCCGATCAAGCGACACTATCCTGCATGCCAATCGATCCAAGCAAAATGATTTTATCAAATCATGATTGAGCTAATGTATATATGGTTCAACGAAAAACATGGATAATCAAATCTAGCAGAATCTAGTCTAACCAGGATAGGTACCAGCACGCTGCTCGACGATCATGGGTTAGGACCCTTTTACCAAGATCGATCAAATTCATTGAGACAAAGTCGTCTCAAAGATCCAGAAAATCCTAGGAGAGAAATAATGCCTAGGAGAGAGACAATATAGAGAGAAATTAGAAAGAAAGTGAAACTTTCTAGAGAGAAAGTGGAAGTGAAGAGAGAGAAGGAAGAGGGGAAGAGAGAAACTCTCTCTTCTTTTTTCTTTTCTTTTTTTCTCTTTTCTTTCTTTCTTCTTCCTCTTCTTCTCTTCTTGGCAAAACAGGGGATTCAAGTCCCCTTCTCTTCCGAAAACATGGCAGCCTCTGCCAGTAGCAGTGGCTGTGGCCGACAATGCTGACACAATGGCAAAGCAGGGTATTCCCCTACCAACAATCGATGACATTGAACGGTGCTAGAAGATCAAAAAAAATCAGCAAAAAATAAGAAAAATTCGAAGGTTCATTTTTTCAAAAAATTTTAGATAATAACCGGCCGAGAATTAAGCTCCATGGGCTAAGAAGGATGGCAAACCAGACAATCTTTAAAACTGGAGGATCATAACTGGGTTTCGATGATGATTTGGCTACCACAATGGTGGCTCACATCCAGCTATAACACTGGCAATTTCCTTCATCTTGGGGCGTTGATCTTCGATAGGGATGAGGGAAATCCTCTTCCCAGTACATAGACCTAAAGGGCCAAGTTCAACTCCTCCCCCGCTTCGGTTTCTACCGGAATATTGGGAAGAAAACTCCCTATAGGAGTCTTCTTCTTCTTCTTTTTTTTGGTGCTGCCTTAATATATGTGCAGCTTATTTTTGGGCTGTTTCTCCTAGTGGTTGGGCCTGTCAAGTGGACCAATCCCAGTTTGATGTTCATCCCATTTGGGTCAGGTATTACATATCCTATCCTACAAGATTTGAATCTTCGTTAGAAAGTAATCATCCCCCTACCCTAGTAATGCCCAAAAATGCTGAATCTAGTGGTTCACAAGGTCTTCATCACAAACTCATTAGGAGAACCAAGAGGAAAAGAGCCAAAAGGAATCCACAAAGAACTAAAGACTAGACATTCCAATCAATCCGACTGCAAGGATTGCACCGTGACCGAGCTTCTTGCACAACTAATAGTGCGAGGGTCATATCAAATCATAATTTGGTGGCTAAAATCTAGAAATTACAAACACTGACAACACAATGGACCTTTCACAGTTTCACCATTAACCTAAAAAGTATGGCTGTCAAGAGACCACCGGATGCACAAGAGGTAGATGGGAAACCCCCCTGCAGTCCAAAGTGGTATAGAGATAGAGGGAAGGTCAGTACAACTTTTCCTAGAGGTATTAAGCATCTAGTTGCTAACATCTGCCTGGAAGATGCTAACAATTTGTCCCATACATACATCGCAATCATTCCAAATAGACATTCCCAATACAAGTATATCTAAAATAGTCAAGAAACTGCTTCAACTGAGAAACAAGGTGTAACAAATTAATTAGTTCCTCATCATTTTTTCCATTTAAGGGGAATATATTAAAAGAATAGAATACCGTGTGAAATTCGATCACCAAAAAGAAAGATATGCAATGTCAATTCTGGTGCTTTCACCTTCATAATTACAGAATAAATGCCAAATGACAAGATGAAGAACAACAAAAATATATAACACAATCACAAGAAAAACAAAGTACCTGCACACTAGCTAGAGATGAATCTCTTGTTCTCCCTAAATGCAAAGAAAGCTCAATCAAATCTATGGCAACTAGAACTTTCATTGTCAACCATGTTTCTCTTTCTTGAGATTCCGAAGCAATAGTGTCTGGATCAACAGAAGCCTCAGGTACCATAACATCACCCACAGACATTTCAGACCCTTTTTCTAGGGCAGGTATAATATGTGGTGTCTCAGAGAAATTGGATAGTAAACATTCTGTAGTTATTTCATACTCTCGATTGGATAAAGCTGCTTTAAGGACTTCTATCTGAGAATAAATGACATTCAACAAAGAAATACCAATTAAACGGAGCTTTCAGGAGATTCTGCCAATGAAAGAATAATGTATCCAGTAAAATCACATTAATAGCAGAAATGCCTCGCAAAGGAAAATGCTATTACCCTGATAGCTGCCTCTGTAGTTGGAATCTGATGCAATAGATCACGCAGTGACCTATGAATGACAACAGAGAGTCCTTTGACATCTTGAATGATATTTTCACCAACTACCGTGCCAGTACCAACAGTCAGGTTGATGTCCTTAACCTGCACTGACACGAATGAGTAACCTTTTTGTTGAAAAGTCAAAACTAATGAAAAGTTGATACTGGGAAAGTTATTTGTTCAGCAAAATCATGAATGTGGAAAGAAATTAATGTCATAACTAGCAAAATATAACTTATTACACATGGTATGCCTGTTAGACTGTAAAACTTTAATAATTAATGCTATTAACCCACGAAATAATAGATTTTGTAGATATCATCACTGAATACCATTACATGGTATCAAACCAAGCTTAAGCTTTGATGTTATTTTGAGTCATTCAATTAAATGTTTGCATGTGTAAACATACCACGAGAGGGACAGGCAGGTTAAGGATGATAAGCAACCATCTGAAAGATAAACTAAGATTCAAGAGATGCATTTAATAGTCTAGCTTTTGCTTCATCTAGACCATTATTTAATATGTTGGTAACCGAAAAGTTCCGCATTGGAGCTTCAAAACACGTCACACACTTATCTCTACATTTTGATGCCTCTGAATTAATATATTATACATTTAAGGCAAAAAGATCTGAACAAAGTATCATGATCAATAACACTGCATGCAGACAAAAAGGATGAACTCAAAAACCAAATGCAGATCCATCATCTGAAGCAAAGGCACTCTTTGTCAATCATCAGAACATGGTGAGCAAGTAGCTATTGTCACCTGATAGCAAACTCAAACATTAAGGTACCGATGGACTTGGTCATTGGCCAGCTCAGCACAATCTAAACCAGTTCAAGTCCAAGTATGACTCCTGTGAACCAAATCAGCTAGAAAATGTGCTAAGCTTAGTGATGAATCAAGCTTGGCCGATAACCAATCGGCCATGCATATATTATATTAACAATAAAATCTTGGTACCAGTCCTTGTACCAGTTAGGTTCCAATCTTGGTATGATACTTGTATGATTCATACCGACACCAGTACGGTCATTGGTGCCAACACAAAAGCCAGCATTATTTTCTGGTTTTTATGGTACCAATATACGGCATAACCAAGTACCAGCCCTTAAGGGTCTAGTTCAGTGTGGCTGACATGGACCAGTCTATTTATATCCAAGATAATAGCTTCATACAAGCTAAAAATGTCCCCTATCTAGCTTTACTCATGATTTGAGTTTTATGTGAATTTAATGGGTATATAGTTTGTCTCATCATGCCCAATCCCAAGAAGCCGAAGACAACAATAGGTCAGGTTTCCCTGCTGAAGAAGGAAACAGTTCCTAGAAACTTCAAAGTTGTAACAACCCAAGACCTCACCTAAGAAGGCTAGCCAAAAGTTATTGATGGAGGTCCTTGGCCCTGCTCAAATACTCTCCCCAATGCATGAATGATGTGGGACTAAAAACACACACCCACAAGGGTCCTCAATTCCTCATAGTATCAATGAAGCAATCTTGCACTAGAAGACCAACTATGAGACATAGCTTAAGTTGCTATCACCAAAGAGAAAACCCTGACTGAAATAGCTTAAGTTTCTATTACCAAAGAGAAAAAATGCCTGACCGAAAATTGCTCCTCTTTTAAATCAGTATTCCAACATGATAAGCTGCCTGCTATTTGGCCAGGTCTTCATTTAAAAGTTTAAAAATGTAAAACTTGGGTTTGATTCACAAGATTGAGTCCAGCCAAGGCCCCAAGATTGGAATATCAAGGAGGCTCAGGCTGGAACCATCTCATCCATTCACACCTTATCCGGACATGATCAAAAAACAAAACTTAGCAGTCCTAATACAGTTATATTATGAAGGTCAAAGTAATTAAAATCTTGGTTTAGAAGGCAATACCTAGAAAGACATGTTTCCACATCCTTTAATCCTTTTAGAAAGTTTTCATGCCCCCTCACAGCACCCTCACTGTCTGGTCCTCGCCATCAACATTGTAACTAGAGCACATCAAGCCTTGTCCCATCTATTTGAGGTTGGCCTTATGAATCCCATTCATCAAGCAGTCCTAACTACTGCTATCTCTGGTAAAGGGGATGCCCTTGCATTCATGAATCTGAATTTGGATGACACAGTCTCGCATGGTTTCTAAACTTGCTTGTTCACCTGACATCGGAACTCCAGCTTTTCTAAACTTGAAACCAGCTAAAGGACGTGTTCCTCCATCAATATCCCAAAAAATTAAACTAAAGTGTCCACATAAAACATCCATTGGAAGATCTGTTAATGAGCAAGAACCGGCTCTAATAATCTGAAATTGCCCATTGAAGGCAAAATCTATGGGGACCACATTATTGTGACCTCCAACCAACCAGGTGCCTTTTGGTTAGTTGCCTAACAACCAAAAACCTCATTAATAATTAATAATGTATGAAATGACAACATGAAGCACGAGTAAATCAAACAGCAAAGTTAAGTATCAAATATGACACAAACTAAAGATCCTGCAGCCCCTCGCCAAAAAGGGAAAAAAAACTAGGATATGATGTTCAGCATCTTGCTTAACAGTCTGAAAAGCTGTCAAACTAAGAATGCAGAGTGTCATGAGTTCAGCTGATTTTGTAGATGCCAAAGAAACATTAAAGCTGTTGCTAAATTATTCAGAAAATTTAGTGCATATAAAGTGGAGGGACTTGACTGATAGCTCGAAATTCAGTGAAGAATACCTTTATGGTCAACATTTCCAGGTGGATAGCATTCATTTCGTTCTTGTCACCACCGATCCATTCAAACTTGTTTTGGACAGTAATTTGAAGTACATCAAGCTCTAGGTAACTGCAACACAACAGAAAAATTTACTTGATGGCTAAATAGAAACCTTGCAAGATGCACTGTCAACCTAAAACAAAATATAGGATTATGATGGATTCATCTGTCTTATTAAGCTTACTCCATACTGTCTGTCCTCCGGGGCATTAAAATTATAGGTCGACTGAGTGAAAGATCCAACCTAAGAGCAGGTGATCCTTCAATTTCAGTTTTAGTAACCCATTTCTCTGAGTTAGTTACTTGATCTTTCAGCTTAACAACCCTCTCCACATTGCTTGGTACAAGACCCATAAAATAACTGATAACCTGCATATAGCATTTTTTGCAGTGACAACCAGAATTACAATAGAAGAACATATGCATTTGTCAGCAGCATACCTCCTGCACAAATCGGTTCAAATATACAATCCGAACTTCTGAAAGCTGTCCTGTAAGACTATAGTCATAGCCACAGTAGTCATCATCATCTATGTTGAACGAACTAAAATCAAGCTGCATAAATGAAGACCCTTATCATTCATGCAAACAAATCATAGGATAACAAATAAAAGATCCGAAATAGCAATCTAACTGAAACAAGACAAACAATGCTCAATGAACATGTCGATGATGTAAATAACTGGGGAAATTATGTAACACAAGATGAGAAGGAGAAAGAAAACAGTTTTCCAATAACCAATCGGATAGCATAACCTAGATACAATGGAATGCACAGGAATTTAGAAGGCAAACTTTTAGAAAATAATAATTTTCAAAAATAATAATATGGCCTGATCATGTAAATTCTTTGACCTTGGTCATCATTATTGAATGGATTATTATGTCAGCCTACTATGAACAAGTTAATTCTTCTCTAAGCACCAAAGGGATTCTGGCAAACATAAAATCTAAAGTTTAACCTAAAATTATCTACCAAAAGTATCAAATTCCAAATTTATGCCACCAATTTTCACAAAAATATGCACACTGTTTTGTTGATGTCTAACTACTTTAGATCACATTTATGATGAATTAGTGAAAATATGAGTAGATAAACAAGATTATAGTAAAAAAGTGAACCCAGTAATTTTTTAATGAAAAATAATAACTACATCCGCAATTAAATCCTCTTTAAAAAATAAAAATATATATTATAAAAAAAAAATACTTCTGATGAGACTAAAGTATGTTTCCTTGACTAGACTCCATGCATCCATGAAGAATGAAGAGGTCACTTACACTTAGTCTTGACTACATAATCCATACCAAACCTGCCGAAGAGCGAGCCATGAAAATTTGGTGGTCTGCCTCAGGATTTGCATCCACTATAACTTTTGCTACTCCTTTTAAATGGGTCCATAGGAAATCGCCATAAACAAAAGTGCACTAAGCTACATCAAAATAGAATTTATTTGTGAACCTAAAATTTAAATCTGGTATTAAATTTATCTTAATCCACAAGCCATTTGAAAATAATCAGATTGTAAATCCATCTCAAAATCACCCTAACAAATTGAGATGTTAAAACTATTTTACTATGTTATCAAAGATTCGATACTGACAACCAAAAGTATGTCTTGGCATTATGGATAACTGATGCGGGACAACCCTAAAAAAAATCAATCCTAATGATCAAGCTTTCTTCTGTTCATCAACAACAAATCACGTCCAGCCAGGGGCTCATTATTCCCAGGACAGACAGTATAGTTGCCTATACTCTGCTCAGGAGGCGTGATTGATTGATACGAGATTAAAGCGAGATCAATCTAAATGATACAGATAAATGCTATTCGAGAGATCAGTAAACAACTAGTAATAGAGAATTTCATAAACAGATAGCAGAAATTAAACATGCTCATGAGTAAATGCAAAAAAAAAAATAAGAATGGAACGAGAGAAAATAAAACATTAAACCCGTGAGAAAATCTAAGAAGATGATAAAAATCCGGATCGTAGTAGTTAAAAAACTACTCTGATTAGGCTCTTAATCTTTTAACCAAACAGATCCATCGATAAAGAACTAGGTCTTTACCAACATCGGATTAAAAAAAATCAAAGATCAACCGTTAAGGAACGAAGGTCCTTGACAGCATATGATCTGTAGAATAAGAAATCACTCCTTCTCTCAGCACGACAGATGAAAATTCTGGAGGAGACAGATCTTCTCTTGACGGAATAGGCTTGCGTGGGTAGATGGTGGAGTCGATCAGAGTCGCAGGAACACTGAATCTTAAGTAGAAGGAATAGGATAGAAAGTGGGCCTCACACCCTCCCCTTGTGGAGCGATTTTGGGTCTCACACCCTCTCCCTCTCGGAGCGATTGACACAAGTATTTGTGGAGTTTGTAAAATCATTCATTATTTTTTTTCATGGAAGATACAAGGATTTATATAGGACTCTAAGGGTCCTGTTTGTTTAGGAATCTCTTATCTCTACAAGGAAGAAATCAACCCTCCACAAAAAAGTAAAGCATTATAATCTACCATAGGAAAGAAATCAGCCTTCAACAAAATAAGTAGCTAAGAACTCTTAAGAAATTCTAAGGAAGAAATGAAACTCCATGTGGGTGCTTGATGCTTGACACAACTTGGCATGAGCATGGCACATGCTGGCATGCATATTTCTTCTCTTGACATGTGGAGAGTGGTGGCTCCAAAGGTGACGTGGACAAATCCAAGTATGGCCCTATGGACCCAAAGCCAAATGCATTAAAATTTATTGACTGAAAATAAATAACTAAAGTAGAATCAATTTAATGAGGCTTCTTCGATCCAAATCGAACTTAAATCATGTTGCCGATTTTTGATGGCTCTGGTGTCCGCACCAATTCTCCCGAGATGGGGAAAACTCAACCCTGTCGAGTGTGGGTCGATTTCGCTCTGGTGACGCTCAAGTAGATCGGGATCAATGCATTGCAGCTCTTCTCGAGTGATCCAGGTATCTTTAGACTCCGGTCGACCTCGTCATCTGACCAGATACCGCTGATAGCCTCGACTCCGGGTGGAAAGGATCTGCTCATCCAAAATTCTCTCAATCTGATCGTGTTTTGCTGACATTTTGGCTGATGGACACTCAGGGATAGGTTCGCTCTCAAAGGTTGGTTCAGGCTCAAATGGCTCACTAGGTATCCGAGTTGATTTTTTATAAGCGACAAGATCTGTAATGTTAAAAGTAGAGCTAATTCCAAAATCAGAAGGTAGGTCCATAACATACGCATTTGATCCGATTTTCTTTATGATCTTAAACGGACCTGCTCCTCGGGCATGTAATTTCTTCACGGTTCGGAGAAAAACCTTTCAGGCCTCAATCGAACCATCACATAGTCTCCCTCTGCAAACTCTTGAACACGTCGATGAGAATCTGCATTTTGTTTATAAACTTTATTACTCATACTAATTTTTTTACTGATCTCTTTATGCAAACTCTTGACATGCTGTGCAAATGACTCCGCAGATTCGGAAATCCTAGCATGCATGGGTAGTGGGATGAGGTCTATTGGTTTTCTAGGTTGATATCCATGAACTACTTCAAAAAGACTTATGCCAATGGACCTATTAACAGAGCTATTATATGCAAATTCGGCTCGGGGCAGCAAAAGATTCCAGTTATCCATATGTTCCCCAATCAAGCAACGCAAAAGATTTTCAAGACTCCTATTAACCACTTCGATCTGACCGTCTGTTTGCGGATGATAGGCAGAAGAAAACTTTAGTTTTGTGCCTAAAAGGTGCCATAGGGTTTTTCAAAAGTAGCTCATAAATCTAACATCCCTATCAGAAACAATGGTTTTAGGCAATCCATGTAGTCTAACAATCTCATCAAAGTATATCCTTGCAACTTTCGACGCATCATACGTTTGGCAACAGGACAAGAAATGGATCATTTTTGAAAATCTATCTACAACCACTAGAATAAATCATGCTTCCTGCCTGTCCTAGGTAATCCCAAAACAAAATCCATACTAACATCTTGCCAAGGACAGTCTGGTATAGGTAAGAGTATATATAAGCCGGTGTTTTGTTTTCTCTGCTTGGCCACGGCACATGTTCTACATTGGGCAACAATTCGGACGACATCTCTTTTCAAGCTTGGCCAAAAGAACTGGGCTTCTACCAACTCTATAGTTTTATTCCTACCAAAGTGTCCAGCTAATCCTCCACATGTAATTCCCAAACTAAAAAATCTCTTAAAGATGTACGGGGGATACACAGCCTAGTTTCTCTAAATAAGTAACCATCCTGAAGGGTATATTCACTACGTTCTCTAGATGGCCCCTTACGTAAAGTGGTAAGTATGTCACCAAAATCTGGACACTCCTCATAATTTTCTTTAACCTTATCAAAACCAACAACTTCTATACTAACGGTGGACAGCAAAGTATGACGACGACTCAGGGCATCAGCAGCACGATTCTCTACATCTGCACGGTGTTTCAAAATAAAAGTATAGGCTTGCAAAAACTCGACCCACCTACCGTGTCTATGATTCAATTTTTTTTGAGAATTCAAGAATCTAAGGGCCTCATGATCAGAGTACAAAATAAATTCTTGCAGTAGTAAGTAATGCCTCCACTATCTTAAAGCTTGAATTACCGCATAAAACTCCTTATCATAGGTAGAATACTTGAGTTTAGAATCGTTAAGTTTCTCGCTAAAGTATGCTACCGGATGACCTTCTTGACTAAGGACACCACCAATCCCAACTCCTGACGCATCGCACGCTACTTCAAAAACCTTAGAAAAATCAGGGAGACGTAAGATTGGGGCATGAGTCATCTTTTCCTTAATGTCTAGAAAGGCTCTATTGGCTGTCCTAGTCCATTCAAAATTTTTCTTTCTAATGCAGTCAGTGATGGGAGCGACTATGGTGCTAAACCCTTTTATGAACCTACGATAAAAGGTTGCTAATCTATGAAAACTCCACACGTCATGCACACTCTTGGGCACCGGCCACTCAACTATTGCTCTAATCTTTTCAAAATCAGCAAATACACCATTGGGGGTAACAACAAAACCTAAAAAGATGATATGGTCTGTCATAAAAGCGCACTTCTTAGGATTAGCATACAAGCTTTCTGTTTTAAGAACTTGACACACTCTTTGGAGGTGATCTAAATGGTCTTCCCTAGTTCGACTATAGATCAAAATGTCATCAAAATATACGACTACAAATACTCCTATAAATGGTCGTAGTACTTGGGTCATCAACCTCATGAAGGTATTAGGAGCATTAGATAATCCAAATGGCATCACCATCCACTCATATAAACCATTTTTTGTCTTGAAAGCAGTTTTCTACTCATCTACCGGTCTAATCCTTACTTGATGGTAACCACTCTTAAGATCGATCTTAGAAAAGATAGTGGATCCGGCCATCATATCTAACATGTCATCTAACCTAGGGATGGGAAAGCAGTACTTAATGATGATCTTGTTAATGGCACGGCTATCTATGCACATCCTCCATGTACCATCCTTCTTTGGAGTCAGTAGTGCGGGAACCGCGCAAGGACTCAAACTCTCCCTCACAAATCTTTTTTTTATCAGCTCTCCAACTTGTCTTTGTAGCTCGGCATGCTCATTAAATTCAACCCATAGTGGGGCAAGTTGGGTAGGGTAGATCCAGGAACTAAATCAATGGCATGTTGAATGTTTCTCATAGGCGGTAAGTAATCTGGAAGATCCTCAGGAAAGACATCATGAAACTCAGTAAGAAGGCTAGCTACTTCCTTAGGATAATCCACCTTAGAATCCTCACGAACTTCTCTAGCAACAAGCATCCAAACCGGTGATCCTTCACTCATGGTCGTCTCTAATTCTTTAGCACCTATCAGATTGAGGCTTTTCTTCTTAAGATTTTCTTTTGGTCCATCGCCTATCTTTCTATTAGTAGCCTTAGGTGGGGAAGAATTAATCGTGATCTTCTTATCCTGATGAGTAAAGCTACAGGAGTTGGTACAGTCATAAATCGTAACATCATTGTCGAATAGCTAAGGCCGACCTAATATGATACTTCCGACTTCCATGGGTAAGACATCACACCACACATGATCCTGATAGAAATGAAGCTGGATGGGCACACGGCATCTAAATTTGATGGGAATAGAGGAGGAATCAATCCAAAACACACGGTATGGACTGGGATGATCTACAGGAGTTAATCCTAATCGCTTAACCGTGTCGGTGGAGACGGCGTTGATACAGCTACCGCTATCAATGATCACCTTACAAATTTTATCGCCAAATTTTATGAAGGTATGGAAAATAGAGGTCCTACGCCAATCTTCACTTTCCTTAGTTTGGGCTAGGACATACCTAACGACTCCAAGCCTAAGGTCTGACTCAGGTGTGGCATAACCTAGGATGTCCTCAGTACTCTCAAATTGCTCAGCTAAATCTGGATCAGCTTCATAAACTTCCTCCTCAATATTTTCTAGAGTTTCTCCTTCTAATTCTTCTACGAATAATGATCGGTTGGGGCATTGTGCAACAAAGTGACCGTAACCATAGCACTTAAAGCAATGAGATCGAGAACTACTTTCTTTTGATAACTCTCCTATAGCTCCTTTTCTTTTATCTTCTTTTCTTCCAATAGGATTTGTAAGTGGAGGTCCATTACTAGGAGTTTGATTAATATTAGGTCTCGATCCAGAAGGGGTTACTCGGTTGGGTTCAGGACGACGAGGAGTCGAATATCTAGAAAATCTTTCAAAATCTAAGGCAAGTTGATAAGCTTGTTCCAACGTGGTTACCTCTCGCAGAAAGAGCTCACGCTGAATATCCTCTCGTAATCCAGCTCTAAATCTAGATAAGGTAACAACTCTATCTTCGGCTACTCCACATCTCATGAGGTATTCATCAAATCTTGTGATATACTCGGTGACTGATCTATTCCCTTGAGTAAGCATCTGCCATTGATCTAAAAGTCTTTGTTGGTAAGAGGTGGGGAGGTACTTCTCTCTGAGTTTTTCTTTCATCTCATCCCAGGTTTCTATCGGATCTTATCTTCTCTGATTGAGAAGACGCTCAACACTTTCCCAATAAAGTCGGGCTTGCCTCACCAATTTCATCCTAGCAAACCTAACTCTCCTTGCTTCAGACATTTCGTACCATCCAAAATAGTGGTCCATACCTGATTCTCAATCTAGGTACTCTCTCGGATCTAAACAACCATCAAAACTTGGGGCTTCGACTTTCACATTCCTAAGAATATGCTCATCTTGATCGAACTGGTTATGGTGCGGGCGTGCCCCTATAGGTCGATCAAGTTCTAGATTCCTACCTCTTTGTCCTATAGATAGTCGGGGAGACTCAGGTTCAGGTTGTTTCTGCCTAGCTTCTTCTAATACCACTATTCTCTCATCCATGGCTTTCATAAAATTTTTCATGTCATCAAACTTTTCAGTCAGAGCATTAATGATGGCTGCTATATTGGGATCCATATTAGTGTTGGATGGGGAAGTAGGATGTTGGTACCAAGTACCTGATCTAGTGGTCATGCAATTCTAAGATGCAGAAATAAGGTGCAATAAAAATTAAAATGCTTGAAAGTAAAGTACGAAATTTAGAGTGCGAAAATTTAACTTGCGGAAATTTAAATTGCTGAATTTAAACTAAAGCCCTAATCAACCGGCTCTGATACCAAATTGATGCGGGACAACCCTAAAAAAAATCAATCCTAATGATCAAGCTCTCTTCTGTTCATCAACAACAAATCATGTCCAGCCAGGGGCTCATTATTCTCAGGACAGACAGTATAGTTGCCTATACTCTGCTCAGGAGGCGTGATTGATTGATACGAGATTAAAGCGAGATCAATCTAAATGATATAGATGAATGCCATTCGAGAGATCAGTAAACAACTAGTAATAGAGAATTTCATAAACATATAGCAGAAATTAAACATGCTCACGAGTAAATGTAAAAAAAGAAATAAGAATGGAACGAGAGAAAATAAAATATTAAACCCGTGAGAAAATCCAAGAAGATGATAAAAATCCAGATCGTAGTAGTTAAGAAACTACTCTGATTAGGGCTCTTAATCTTTTAACCAAACAGATCCATCGATAAAGAACTAGGTCTTTACCAACATCGGATTAAAAAAAATCAAAGATCAACCGTTAAGGAACGAAGGTCCTTGACAGCATATGATCTGTAGAATAAAAAATCACTCCTCTCAGCACGACAGATGAAAATTCTGGAGGAGACAGATCTTCTCTTGACAGAATAGGCTTGCGTGGATAGATGGTGGAGTCGATCAGAGTCGCAGGAACACTGAATCTTAAATAGAAGGAATATGATAGAAAGTGGGCCTCACACCCTCCCCTTGTGGGGCGATTTTGGGTCTCACACCCTCTCCCTCTCGGAGCGATTGACACAAGTATTTGTGGAGTTTGTAAAATCATTCATTGTTTTTTTTCATGGAAGATACAAGGATTTATATAGGACTCTAAGGATCCTGTTTGTTTAGGAATCTCTTATCTTTACAAGGAAGAAATCAACCCTCCACAAAAAAGTAAAGCATTATAATCTACCATAGGAAAGAAATCAGCCTTCAACAAAATAAGTAGCCAAGAACTCTTAAGGAATTCTAAGGAAGAAATGAAACTCCATGTGGGTGCTTAATGCTTGACACAATTTGGCATGAGCACGACACATGCTGGCATGCATATTTCTTCTCTTGGCATGTGGAGAGTGGTGGCTCCAAAGGTGATGTGGACAAATCCAAGTATGGCCCTATGGACCCAATGCCAAATGCATTAAAATTTATTGCCTGAAAATAAATAACTGAAGTAGAATCAATTTAATTAGGCTTCTTCGATCCAAATCGAACTTAAATCATATTGCCGATTTTTTATGGCTCTGGTGTCCGCACCAATAACATTAGGAATGCTCTCTACCATGCAGCATATTAAATGTTTTCTAATACATGCTCTTATTGGAGTTCAGAAAGTATTACTAAAATTGATAAAACAAACAAATGGTCAGGAAGACAGAGGGAACATGGGAAAATCCTGAATATCAGTTATATGAACAGCATAATGATATTGGAAAAACCAGAAAATCAATGTTTCCCACATTAAAACCAAGCTACATTAGCTGATGGTATACAAAACCATCAACTTGAAAATAAAAGCAAGAATTAGATTGAGTAGAAAATATTCCATATGATACCTCAACAAATGAACGCCCCCCAGGATTTCTCATATCACAGATCCAGAAATAAGAATGACTGCTAGGAAGACTGTCATCACTTATTTTCAGGTTTCCAAGAGCAGCTTTTATGAAAAAGGATGATGGGAACACCTGGATAAACATCAAGTTAATCAAATAAGAAATGGCAACCATCAAGCCTTGTCCCAACAAGATAACTAAAACTAGAGCCAACATAGAGTTGTATTCTAGAAGATAATACAAACCTTGATATCAGTCAGTAAATCATTTTGTGATAAAGTGGCAAGGGAGGTCCCATTTTCATGCATCAAGAAAATTTGTGCCCTGGCCATATTCAAAGTTAAATAAAAAATTACTCTCGTTTTTCCTTTCCCAAGCAATCCTTTAGCAACAGGTTCTTCAACAACAGATGAGTTGGGCTCGTGAAAAGAAGCATTCTCATATGTGTTTATCATAGAGATGGAAGATTTGCTGATAGATTCATCCGTATCACCATTCTCCTCCACAGCACTGACAGCATTGACAAATTCCAAAATTGCCAGAATAGTTGGTCGATGACAGAAAAAAGACAATGTAGCAAGGGTAACCATCACCTGATTACACCAATATAATTTTTTGGAGAAAAAAGTCAAGTTGTAGTTAGTTGTATAAGCACTTCTTATGTAGAGAGAAACAAGACTACCTACCCTGTTGTCTACATTCCTATAATGAGAAGAACTCCGATCATATATTGCTATCTGAGCTTTCACGAAACTATCCAAAGTATCAGTCATCTCCAAGCTCAGGCTTCTGCTTTGAAGTTCAGCATCAGGAATTAAACCAGGAATCCGACTAAAACTAGGAGGCTTTACCAAAGGCTTTGGAGATGGACAAGAGCATTTGGCACTGAAATATTCAGACATGCTACCCTGGCGTTGGATAGGATGGTTGGCAAGGTCATCCAAATCATCCGATGCTTCAAAAAACTTGTCCTCACTATCAGTATGGTTAAGTTGACTGTTGCTAACATTCTTTGCGACAATATCAGTACAGGATGTTGAGCTATGCAATGTGGTGTCTTCTGTAATATTAATGAATGATCTAGCAAGATAGCGGGGCCCAGCTGTTCCCCCACAGCAAAATTGATCTTCAATTTCTAGTGATTTCAGAAGAGTTCCAATAAAAATATTGTTTGCCCTTATTGAAAGCTCAACCTGTTTTTGAGATATTCTTTATGTCAAACAATGAATACAACTACAAGCACAAAAAGAAAAGGAAAAAAAGATGTAATTCATAAGAAGAATTTACCTGGCCACCTACTGCTCGAAACTCAAATAAGTGACTCTCTTTGCTAAGCAGTATCTTCTTGAAACTTTGATTGCTCTGGTAGTTAACAAAAAATTATCGAAACAGAAGGAAGAATAGATTTCCCGCTAAAGTAGTGCTATATTTCAAATCTTACTTGATAGTTGCAGCTAAAACAGATCCTTAGTTCATCTAGAACACCAGTTAGAAACAATTTCTCCACGTTCATTGCATCAGTGTTATCAAAAGATTTGGCTTTAGTAATTCCTGCCAGGGAAGAAGCTTCAGAGAGGCTAGTCACAGCAGCAGAGCCCTGCATAAGCAGAAAATCAAATCTTGCAAAGGCTGGCTATTACAGAGGAACTATGAAAATAGCAAAATCAAACTACAACATTTGATAGCCTATAATTGCTAATACATGAAGTAGATCTTGCAAAAAAACCTTTATCTTTCTTTCGACTAAATAAACTCTAACTGCTTTACAAACATGAAAAATGATACTGCATAATTCATATACTTGAAAACATGCCAGTAAAAGCATCAAAAGAATATTTCTAATGCTTAGGTTACATTTTTTTCCACTTAATGCATTAACAGAAAGATTGAAGAGGACATAAACTACCTGCATGTGTTTTTTATTCACTTGGAGTTAGAGAAAAGATGGTGCAGTACTACAAGAGTTGACTCGGCAGGTCTTAAGGTTTAAAGGGTTGATTAGACTATTGAGGATATGAATGTGTAAAAGGTGAAAATTTGTTTAATAGAAACTGTAAACAGTAAGTACTACCTCCAGGCATGTAACAAATGACCAGGTTAGCATTTCCACCTCGCCATATCTTAGTTGAGAATCTTATGGTATGAACTGATATTAATTTGAGGTAGCAATAAAACTGGAGACTGAAATATCTGGTTCTAAAGATAAAAAAGCAAAAAAAAAATGGAAAGAAGCTGTACTAAAAGAAAGATGAAGACGGTATCTTGACAAAATTTGATGGATAGCCCAAGTGTGATTATCCTCATATTCCATTACCTAAACAACATTCTAAATAAGGTTTCACATTCCGGCGCGATCGGGGGCGTCCCAGCCGTCTCTTCCCATTCCCATGAGAAAATGGGACTGAGACGGAGTTGGGACTCTGAAACCCATCCATGCAGGGAAAGAAGAAGAAAGAGAAATGAAACAAAAGAAAATGAAACAAAGGGAAACATTAAAGGAAAGAAGAAGAAAAAAATGAAAGAAATAAAAGAATGGAGAACAAAAAGAAAGGAAAGAAGGAAGAAAGAAAAGAGAAAGAAGCAGAAAAAACTCAAAAAGAAAAAAAGAAAGAAAGGAAGGGATAAGAAAAAGAAAGGAAAGTAGAAGAAAAAGAAAGAAAAGAAGGAAAGAAAAAAAAAGGGGAGAAAGATGGAGGATATCCATCGGGATGCATAATCAGGACAGCTGTCGGGATGATACGGGACAAGACAATGGGTGTACCGTTCCATGAAGATACTAGGAGTCTGAGACACCTCCACCCTATAGAATTTAAAACCTTGATTCTAAATACTAAAAAGTACCATGATATACATTCACATGTTATCGAATGTGTGCTTGATATATGGCCCGTCTAATCACCATAATGTTGATAGAACAACAATAAGAAGAATAGAAATTATAAGATCCAAAGTTGATATAACATAGCCAGATGGTTAAACTTTCAACACTAGCACCTAATACATGCTTGCAAAATTGCAGGGAATCATACAAAGAAAGTTCACCAAAGATGGCAGATAAGCATGATATGTCAAAATAAGCCTGATGTAGGTAAATGAAATAAGTTATTGAGAAAGCTCAATATGTTAATAATAATATTCAATATGACATGAGGACTATAACACGTTCAGACATGCAACACTCAATTGCTGGTGATTTTTAAACAGAACTTTAGAAGTCACATCTCTGAAGGCCACTGTGAGATGCAAGATCATAGAAACGTGGATTATTTAGAAGGCACCTCAGAAAAGAAACTAAAAAGAAAAGAAAAAGAATCATGAGAATGTACTTTAACTATTTATTCAAGAATGAAAGAACATTCAGTTTCTCAGTTTTTTCTAGAGAACGTAAAGAATAGATCTTGTATATTTCTAAGGAATTTTATCCGAGATATCCATTTAAATGATATTGTATCATAGTTTGAAGGGAACATGCAAAGACAAGCGAACCACGTATTTATTTTTTTTAAAAAGAAAAGTTTGATATCTGTTTTCTAAATCAATTTTTAGCGCATGGTGAATTTGGAATTTAGTCAACTAAGGTAGTGATCTAATGAAATTTAGGATGCGGAAACATTTAAGAATTATCTATTAAGAAATGATAATATATGTAATATAAAATTATGAAATTTTCATATTATTGCATTATAAAATTGAATGACAGAGTTAATTAATAAATACAAAACTATAGTTTTGTACTTCTGTTAGATATCATTAAACCAACCTTAAAATTGAGATTGTATAATAGGAATGAAAAAAATTTGAGAGTGGACATGAGGAAGCATATATGTTCAGGAGAAAGATTCCAAAACAGGCAGGTCACCTTGGTAGAAAGCTCTAATTACTAACGATTGACTGGAAACAGAATCATAATATTCTACAAGCCAATAGTATAAGGCAATATTGGAAAGAGGTTCAACATTATTCAGCAATAGATTTTAATTGAACTCACTAACTGGTTCCAAAAATAAAATCAAAAAAAAAAAGTATTTACGAAGTGGTCCGCAATTCAAGGACATATCATGCAAAAGTCCCTTAGATTATGAGCAAGGTACAGGCAAATCAAGTACCAAAGAGGGCTCAGATCCTTCATCTCAAGTTGCTTTCTAATTTCTAATCATCCATGTTAAGCTTATATTACTTATATCAGACTATACTGGTGTTTGTTAAGTAACACCAAATCAACCACCCACACCTCCCAGCAAAATAATAATAATAATAAATAAATAACAAAAAAAACCCAAACAACAAGACAAACCCCCACCCTCCCCCCACCGGTTCAAAAAAACCCCCATCCACCCAAAACAGCCTTTTCATTCAAATATTTTAATTTTTAAGGCTCAACCTACAAATTATACATATTAGTGACAAGAAGTCTTATTTTGACAAATAGGTCGAAAGGTTAGAAATCGGTGTATCCCATATTATGCAAACTATGTATGATTCCTAAGTTCCTATAGTATAACCAATATATGAACTTCTTGTGATGCCTAGAGTATTCATATGTCAACATAGTTAGAACTCCACATATAGATCTTATCATGAATTTTTAGTTTATTGTGCTGTTAAAGCGTAAAGATAGCTGTGTAAAATTTGTTGGAAACATTATCTGAAAATATTCAATACACATTTTCAACAGCAATCATCGTAGATATTCAAGATGCTCAATGATCCTGTGCTTCTAAGATTTAGTTCCATTACAAGTCTACCATAATAGTAGCTAGTCTACTATCTCATATCTGGTTTATGACATTCATCAGCATCCACATGCATGTTAACAAAGACTTGCACCGGAATGTTTCCAAGATGTTCAACATTCCTGTCTGCATAAGTGCCATGTCATAGACCTGCAAAAAGAGTAAACTTGTTGCTCCCATCGAACATCATATGCTGCTGACATTGCTCAAGAAATTCCAAAATTAAGAATTACTAATATTAGATTAACAACACATATATGTTTGCTCCTGTGTCGCAGTTAAAAACCAATTGATCGAAATCAATGATCTTTACCCTTGCTTTTGCTTTATTTCTCTTAAGTCCTTAACTATAAGTTTTGAAGTTGTGTTATATCTATAAAATTACATGTAGATACAAGAACAATGTTCTAGAATTTAGTGCGTATAATGGTTGTAGAATTTAATAAAGTTACTGTAAGAAAATGAAGTTGCGCCAAGAAAATAATTAAGTATATCTAACATGGGATGAGAAAGTATTCATGAAAGTGATTTATGGATGCAGCATGTACGAACAAAGCAAATGAACATGGTCGACAAGAATTATAGACCCTTTTTGCATATAAAGAAATGTTACTAGATTATCAAGAAAGTACCGATGCACGATATATAGCTCCTTGAAAACGATTTTGCCATGTCTTTCGTATTTCATCACTATCACATAGTACAATCAATGCATTGACGTCTTCCACAACCTGCAGTAATGAGAAAGCAGCTGAAAGATGGAACTCATCTCATCAATAACCTAATCATAATGATCAGATCAGATGTATTAAAATGCAAGTCAACCATTCCTGGGGATTGGATTGTCCAGCATCGTACAGAGCTAGCACATTTTCAACACCACCCGTGAACTCTGTTGGAACTTGATGTACTTGTTTCCCGCGTAAACTGGAATTACATTATGCAGTACAGACACTAAATCAGAATCATAAAAATTGCTCTCTCCAAAACAACAGCTGCGGTAAAATGTTAGTCCCTTTTCACTAACTATATTATACATTCAGCAACCATAAAAATTTGCAAGACCACACCAGAAATCTCTCTTAGTGACTGCATGTATACTGGCAAGGCACTAAAGATCATCAGACCAAAAAAACATGCAAGAAGTAGGACCCTGATATTATAGATCCAGCCATTCAGGAGTATAAAGAATTAGTATGAAAGAAGATATATAAAGAATTAGTGGATGAAAGAAAATAAAAGAACATACACATGCTCCATAGTAAAATCTGAAATGAGAGAGAGCATTGGGAATTTCAAAACAGTCTTTCTTGACTAAATAGCTTATGCTGATGAAAAAGACGGAGCATTTTTCTAGAGTTTGTACAATAGGGGTTATCTTCCAATGCACTGCACATGCAAGCAAAGTTTTAAATCCTGTGGGATGGAGGTGTCCCGGTATCTCCATGGAATGGGACGTCCCACTATCCTGTCCCATCCCGATCATACTTTTCGGTAGATATCCTCCATCTCTTTCCCTTCTTTTTTCTTTTCTTTGTCTTCTCTTTCCTTCCTTTTCTTTCTTATTCTTCTACCTTCTCTTCTTTTCTTTTTTCTTCCTTTTTGTCATTCCTTCCTTTCTTTCTTTTTTCCCTTTTTTCTTCTTTCTCTTTCCGTCCTTTCTTTTTCTTCTCCCTTCCTTTCTTTCTTTCATTTTTCTTCTTTCCTCTCACTTTTCCTTTGTATCATCTTCTTTTCTTTCTTTCCTCTTTCTTCTTATTTCTCTGTATAGATGGGTTTCGGAGTCACGACCTCATCCCGGTCCCCTTTTTTTCATAGGAATGGAATAGCATGGCCGGGACGCCCCCCCATCCCGCCGGGATGTAAAACCTTGCATGTAAGTACTTCAGTGAAAAATTTTTCTAGCAACTTCTACATGGCTCTGGGAGTAGGGATACAATGAAACCAAATACCACAAAAGCAAATATGCTTTTCATCAACCTCATTCTTCATCAATTAGATTATGTTTTTCCCCCTAACTGTCACCTAAGACTTCCTTCGAAGCCAAAATGGCCATGCAAGAAGTACACAAGACTGGAGTGGCACATTTCAATTTCATCCTCGCTTTCATCCTCCTGTGGATGGCTCTGGGAGTAGGGATACAATGAAACCAAATACCACAAAAGCAAATATGCTTTTCATCAGCTTCATTCTTCATCAATTAGAATATGTTTTTCCCCCCCTAACTGTCACCTAAGACTTCCTTCGAAGTCAAAATGGCCATGCAACAAGTATACAAGACTAGAGTGGCACATTTCAATTTCATCCTTGCTTTCATCCTCCTGCAGGCATCATTACTCGTATTTATCCCTTTCATACATTTCCAGAAAGTGACTGTTTAGGACCTTTCATAATCTAGATCCCGAGAGTGTTCATGACATGGAGTACAAATCAATCATACACAGGCAAGGAGCCAAGGACAGACTCATTCCTTTAGCAAGAAAAAACATAAGAATATTATAGCACTTGCAGAATTGTACTAAAATTTTTCATTCTTTAAGATTTCAAAATAAATCTTGATGCAAATCTAAGAATTGTGAAATAACAAATATTATAGTTTGAATACATATTTCAATGAACGATGTGTGTGATAGAAGGGAAATATTAAAAACCTGTGATATTGTTTGTATGTTTTAGATGTAGGATTTTCCAATATATAAAGAAATGGCCCAACAAGACAAAAGTATCTGCGCTGCCATACAGCTTCTCTGTTTCCCACACCCTGTAGAGAAAAATTAAACAAGATTATTAGAAAAATCTACTGCATGGGATCAATGTTTTAGCATTTCTTCAACAACATCACATCGGTATCAGCAACATGAAATTTAGTAGGATGAGTCTAACTAATGAAGCACCATCAGAATCATAACACGATACTGCCCTATTTTTGTTTGGTATCCACATCTCATGGTTTTTCTGTTGTACAGGTATCTAATATATACTCAGACTAGGACTGTCTTAGACACCCAAGAGCTTTTCCATAGTTGATACTCATAAAAACAAACTTGATAGTTGAGCATTTAAACTTGGAACCAAGTGTAACGACCCAAAAAGGCTAGCCAGAAGATATTATTTGAGTTCTTTAGCCCAATAAAAGTACCCAAGACAAGGTTCGTTGTACCAATACCGGACAGCGTGCCGGTACCGGACAGGTATGGTACGGTACCGATACCGTACCGTACCGACACACGGTATGCCTAGGCATACCAGTCCGGTACCGGTACACTATTTTTTCGATTTTTAATTTTTTTTTTTGGATTTTTGAAGTTAATAATTGATAAATACAACCTCAATATGGCATTATATTGCATATTATTGACATATTTGGGTTCAATTTGGAGTTAGATTGCGGTACAAAGGCTCATCCAAAATTTCAAATATATATTTATTTACATTATATTTCAACTATGTCATCTTAAAACTAAAGAAAAAATATATAAAAAATGCATTAAAATGTATCTAAATATTTAAGTACAAAGCGCAATAACTGATATACGAACCTTAAGATATACTCTGCATTTAATTTCTTGTCGAGTGTCTGTGACGCTCGTAGATGTCTGGATCATCAACATAGTCTGAAGGGATATCAGTCCAACCCTCTAGCCAAGCTGCACCGTACTCTCGAATATTCATCATCCCATAAGGCATCCTCTCTGCATACTCTCGAACCACTCCTACAATTTGAGGGAGTTTTTTTTTTTTTTCTAATTTTTTGAAGGTCTCAACGGTTTCGTTGAGACCTTCATATGCTTCGGGAGTTCTCTAAGACTTCTCAGAGAACTCTAATGCTTCTCAATCATTTAAAAGCTCTCCGATCCCACCCCTCCCCCCTCCCCACTTTTTGCATGTGGGGATGTCGGCACGGTTCGGTTCACGTCGAACCGATCCATACCGTCCGGTTTTGAGCGGTATGGACACGAACCGGACCGAACCGAGCGGTTCGGTGTGGTTCGGAAAGTTTTTCGAAAAAAAAGGTCCGAACCGGACCGATAATGTACCGGTCCAGCTCGGTACGCCTTGTACCGAACGGTTCGGCCCGATACGGCAAACCCTGACCCAAGATCTTCCCAATAAATAACCGATGCAGAACTAAATACACACCTGCACGGATCCTCACATACTCCCCCACTTTAAGCTCTGGCGTCCTCGCTAGGCTAAAGGTCTAAATCCATGCATCCTTTCATAAACACCACGATCTGTCCATGATCAGCCCCAATGAACCCATGTTATAGTATTCCTAAGTCCACATAGGCTATGGGCTGGATCGGCTCAGATATGATTTGTAACAATGCCGAACCTCATCCAGAAAGACTAGCCAAAAGATATTATTTTGGTTCCTTGGCCATATATAAATATCCAAGATCTTCCAAACAAAAAACTGATGTGGGACTAAATACGCAAGCTCGCATGGATCCTTGCACCAAGATTTGCCATACCAGCCTATACTGTCCCATACCAGATGTACGGTATAATATTGGTACTAAACCATCATGCAATCTCATGCCATACCGATATTCAGTATGCCTCGCCTACTCGTTCGAATTGCATACCGACACTGTGATAAATAGGATGGTACCGATGCAGGATCCGATATCGAGATGGCATACGTTGCTTGGAAGTTGGAACCTTGATTTTTTTTTATTTTTTTTTTGAGATTGCAGTGTCATGTTTTTGGGTAATTTTTTTTAATATAACATTAGGTTTTGCAATTACTTATTCCCACACATTGTTTTTTTTATAAATTTTTCCAAGATGGCCATTGAAAAACATGTATATTATATCTTGTTGTCTCTTTGAGACTTCGTAAATCATAAAGATTTAAGGTTTCAATACTTCATACCGGTGTAACAACTCATTCTTGTACCGAAGACCATGCAACAAAGCAATGTGCATGCCACATTGGTTTTCATTGTCTATTGTTCTCCAACTTGAGTGTTTCAATTGTAAAAAAAAAATGCTGTAAATCTGTCTTGTCTTTCTTCGCTTTATTATATTTAGATTCATAATTGAACCTAACATTCTAGGTGTTTCATTTGTGGTTGAACTATAAAACAAATACTCATAAACCCTGCAATCATGGTTTGCCATACTGATCGATACCATTGCGTGCCAACCATACTATATATCATGCTAGTGCCAAACCAGTGCATGGTACAAGGGGCATACCGAGTATCGATATGCCAAACCAGCCCTTGTACCATGCATACCGACATAGGAACAGGAAGGTAGTGATATAGGGTCTAGAACCAAGACAGTGAACCTTGCCTGCAATTATATTATAACAATAGGTTATTATAGGTTGAGAGCTAAATTTTATAAAAAAAGGAACTAATATAAATGCTTTGTATTCAACATTTCTTAGCATGAACCATTTTATGATTTGAAATTGTGGCATCAAAACCTTCAAACATCAATCATAGCAATTCAACTTTATTGAAACGGATAGCCACACATCACTAGCTGATGCGATGGTGTGGTTGAACTGTAGAACATTAACAGTGACCAAATTGTAGGGGTTCCACATGTGGTTGAACTGTAAAACATGAAGAGTTTCCTAAATTGATGAGTGCCAAAATTTAATAACACTCATGAACCTGCAATTATTATAGTGACAGATTATAAGTTGAGAGCTAAATTAAAAAATAGTTACTAACATGTGAATGCTTTTGTGAATTTGTATTCAGCATTTCTTAGCATTAACTGTTTCATGATTCGAAATTGGGGCATCAGAACATTCAAATATGGGCCATGCAACTTAGCTTATTTAAATTGATAACCACTACATCACTAACTGATGCAAGGATGTATAAATGATGCATTCTAGCGACATAATTTATGCATTTTGTATAACCAGACTGTTCCATACAACAATAATTTTAACACTTAGGTTTAACTTTTTCCCTAAACACATGGTTTAAATGCATTTTAAGCACCAATGGATTGGTAAATAAAAAACAAGACAAAGCAAAGCACCTATGATGTCAAAGGTGTCAATTCCCATGCCCAGAGGAACAACTAGCAATTACTAAAAATTTAGAAATTAATAGTGACATTCAGTAATTTAATTTTCATATCCATTCAACTAGACATATACAAAGTCATTATAAAGTATCTGAAAGCAAGAAAGAAACAGAAATAATTTAAATGTGAATAAGACTGGACAGACAAGGACCTATAAAGCCAATACCAAATAGTGGGGAAAAGACTAGACGGTTATGGTCAAGGTTATGGTTATTGAATATCAGCTTAAATTATTGAAATGTCCAATACAACTTAAAGTCACTTGAACAGAATACCAAAAAGACTGATCTAAGTGTCAAAATCCAAATATAAATATACTTTATAAAATTGTAATTATTTAAATCTACAATTGGCTTATGATTCCCACAAAGGTATGATTTAGCAGTTATAGAAATTTTAATGTGTGCATGCTACATAGTTCATTACCCAAACAAGTTATACGATTATATTAATGACAATCCAATTGCATACTTATAATTTTACAAAGGTATGATTTAATGATTATCGAAAGTTTAATTTCTGTGCGACACAATTTGTTACCTAAACAAATTATATAATTATATTAATGCCAACAGACTAAAATGTAGCATATTTTAGCAAAGTGACCGGATATCTGGTCATGCCAAACGTCGAATAGACACAAACAAATGCTAAAGCACCTAAGAATGCATATTAAAACAAAGACCTAAATGTTAACCTAGATGCTTAGGCAGGCTAGCCAGGAAAACATACTAAAGCATTAGACCTCATAGTCCGCACAAAGACAGACTACATATTGGACAGATATGACATTAAAAATCAATACATCTGCTAGCACATTCTTTAAAATAATCAATCCAGAAACAAACCTTCCACGTGAGAACAGATAACCATCCTTCAAAATCAGCTTGATTCCATGGGAGAGTAACATCTGGGCTCATGCCATCTTCCTCCTGAAAGATCTTTGCAACTTGCATTAATCGGTGATACCTAGCCGGGGAGAAGTGAAATCCCAATGAAGGCAACCGTACAGCAAGTCTTGTAGAAGGATAGAGAGGATTTTCCGATTGAATCTATGGGGGAAAAAATGAAAGAGAATATTCTCAAAGTTAGGCTGATTTATAACAAAACAGCTCTTTAAAAGAAAAATATCAGTAAATGGAAACCTGCTGAAGTTTTAGGACAATTCCACACTTCTCAATAACTGGCAAGAAACTATTATTATTTTGTTGATTAATATCCATGTCAATAGGTGTTTCACTCCAGCAATAATCACCATCCACCAAGAATGCAGATACATCACTCAGCACCAAATTGAACTGCAAGTACATATCCTTTTCTTCAGAAGAATCACAGCCCCAGTAGTCCTGAATGTAAGAAAGATATAGGGATGAACACTGACGAGCGTGCCAGAAGTACTTAACTGTAAAGGTTATTCAGTGAGGTACCTGCGTGCGTAGCATTAGATTTCCCAAATCAAGCAGGAGTTTGGTTGCATGTACATCATCTGGGAAAAATTTGGTGGGAATGGTAATCTTGGGGGCAGCAATATCCAGGTCCAGCAAAAACCTACCAGAAGGTGGTCAATTAAGTAGCTTTAAAAAGGAAACTGTGTAAATGTAAATGAAAGATAACCAGGAGAACTTTTAGCTGAGCAGATGCAGCAACAGAGGAGAACCAGGCCAGATGAGCTGAGAATTCCGAGAATGGATAATGCAATTCCCATATGTGACTTGTATAGAAGACTAGCCTCAAATTTTGGAACTTATGAGAGAGATATTGTCAGCAGAACTTATTACTAGAAACAAACCACCAAATCAAATAGAAAAATTTAGAAATGAGAAAAAAAAAAAAAGGATAGAGAGAAAGACATGCACAGTGGATATATTTGTGAAACATTGAAAAAAAACATTGAAATAGCTGCATCACTAAGTATTTTCATTGGAACATTCCTGTAACAAATACAGCAATGTTCCTCCACATATGAACCTTCTAGAGTAGTGCTTCCCTACTAGCTGGGGCCTGCCAGAACAGGCCTCATTAAGCCAATGCATGGGAAGAAAAGCACCATATCAGCAGGGTCATGTACAGTATCAGAACTCAGAAGGGTCGTATATGGTACATATATCTTAGTCTTGCAAGCATTATCTAACAAAGTATAGTATGTATAGATTTCTGTTGGGTTTTAATTTATTTTCCTTTTTATATCTGTCACTAGGGAATCACAAATTTCAGGGTATTACTAGCATTACTATAACAAATTATAGAATTTATAGATTTCTATTAGGAATTACTAGTTTGTTTTTCTCTCTGCATCTGCTATTAAGCCAGTCAAAGGTTAGTCTATAAATTATAGAATTTATATATTTCTATTAGGAACAACAGCAATGCTGTATTCCCGGTTCTTCCTCTTGTTTCACTTTTAGACCATAATTTTCAAGTGTATAATGTTGTCTAGGTGGTTCGCTCTTTTTGTCCTACATCGTTCTTCAAGTAATTTACTCTACAATTTAACAATATTATGACCTCAAAGTAAATGGTTCGCACAAGCATAATCAATTCATGCAAACCCCATATCAAGCTCAATCTGTTCATATATAGCTTGATCTTTGGACAGCCTACATGGTAAACCATGCAGTGCCAGAGCTTGGAACAAATTGGTACCATGGTGTGCAAAGAACTAGCATGCAGCCAGTACTGTTCTGGTGCTATATGTCGATAAAGCAATTGCGCAGAATGTACAATGCTGTGACAACAGCACCCAAAGGAAAATGGCACAGAATGTACAATGCTGTGACAAACAGCACTTAAATCAACGATCAAAGCTTCGATCCAATTGATCTTCCACAGTCCACACAAAAATTTACTTTACAAGCTACCAAGAATTTTTATTTATTAACTCATCCACCATAAAATGGTATATGACAGAAATCTGAAATGTGACAATTTGTAATAATTTAAAAATTGTGTTATCTTAAGATGAAACCACTAATCAATAGACTTATAGGTCTTTAAAAAATGAAACATATGGGGAAATGTTACCTAAGTTTAGTTATCTGGCCTTCTTTTTTATCTTGTTTTTCCATTGTTACTTATAATATTTGACATTTTTGAATATTTTGCAACTTTTGAGCTTAAACTAGCAAAATAGGGGCTAAAACAAGGATTCAAATCACATACAATGGGGGCTGGCCCAATTTTTCTGCAGAATAAGATGCATCACGCCCCAAAAATTGGAATTGTGGATGCCCCGCCTCACCCCAATCCTCATCCAGATGCTTGGGATGGTGGTCCCAAGACTCCCATCCAAGGAATGCTGTATCGGGCCGAACCGCCCGATACGGAGCGTGCCGAACCGTCCCGGCGGAGAACCAAGACGGTTTCGGCATGCAAAACGGCACATGCCGGTGCCAGGGAAGAAAAAGAGAGAAAGAGAGAGAAATAGAGAGAGAGAAAGGGAGGAAAAAAAAGAGGGAGGGGAATCCGTCGGAGGGCAACCGTGGCCATCGGGGGCGAAAAGGGCTCCCGCGGCTCTGCGCGGGGAACAGGGGCGATCTGCCCCTGTTTCTCGGGGTTTTTTTTTAAAAAAGCCTTTTCAAAGTGAAGTCGGCATGGGTTTTACTGGCTTCACTTAAGTGAAGCCGGCAAGGATTTTGCCAACTTCACTTTGAAAAGGCTTTTTTAAAAAAAAGTTTCGAGAAATAGGGACGGATCGCCCCTGTTCCCCGCGCGGAGCCGCAGGAGCCCTTTTCGCCGCCCGACGGCCACGGTTGCCCTCCGACGGCCCTCCGACGGATTCTCCTCCCTCTTTTTCTTCCTCCCTTTCTCTCTCTCTCTATTTCTCTCTCTTTCTCTCTTTTTCTTTCCCGATTCGTCCGTGTTTTCCTTCGTCGGTTTGCCTCGGTTCGAAACGGAACAGAGGCGTGCCATACCGTACCGCCGGCCAGCCGATCCAGCCACCGGTACCGGTTCCGCCGACCTTGCTCCCATCACTTGAGGCAGAAGGTCACCCCACTATCCCACTTAGACTTGTACCAAAAGTAACACTATGTTTGGTTCATACTTCAAAGAAATGGGGAAAAAAATCAAAATGGAATGGAAATGGAAGGTAGGGAAAATCGCAATTCCCATTCCATTGTTTGGGCACATGACAAAGGAATTCATGGAAAAGAAATAGCAATTCAATTTTAAGGAACAATACTAATAGATCATTAATAATAATTGCTATAATCTTTTTGGGGCCTTCCCTTATATTATATGTCTATATGACAAACTTGTAACTAATAACAATTATAAAGTTGTTATGACCATCAATTTATATTCATATAGATCGTATTTGAAGTTTTTTTTTAATTTTAATTTACATTTCGATTTTCCTTTTACTTTTATTTTTATTTTAATTAATATATTTTTATTTGTATTTGACTTAGATATTTTTGTTTATTATTACCTCTTAACTTTATACTAGCCTCTCTTTTCTACTTTCTATATTTTCTAGTAAGCGATTATATTCTTTTCTCTATATCTAATATGTTTATTTGTGCTTGATATTAAATTAATTTTTTTAATAATTTTAGTACTTTATTCATATTTTTAATTTTTATTTAGCATATTTTGTACCATATTTTAATTTTATATTCTTTGGTTTAATGAGGTACCTCGTTATTCAATTTCCATATCCTTTTATATATTTTTACTTTAATTTCATACATTCTTTTAAATATTTTTTAATATTTATTAAATACATTTTCTATTTAATTTATATTTTTATTTATTATTAATTTTTTTTCTTAGACATGCATTATAGCAGGCTCATTAACTAGACAGTGTCAACCTTTAGGTAGCAATTGATATGATATTATTATACATGCTAGTTGCTACTTGACAATTTCATTGGTTTCTCACAGTTAGTACTGTTAAACTAATTAATCATTTTCTATCTCATATCACATATATTATTTTGTTGCTCTTTTATATCATAAAGTTTCTAATCACTTCATTACAGAAAATATCGTTCATTTCTGTTCTCACTGGAATGGCTATTCCTCCGACCTAAGAATGGAATCACCATCCCAATGATGGTTTATTGGTTCCCAAAAGAAAAACATAATGATTCCGATTAAATGCCAGTCCAAAGATTGGAATGAGATCAAAGTCGGAATTCTCATTCCATTCAAGTGCTCATCCAAGTGGCCAAAGAGTGTGAAAGATTTAAATCTTCACTTGACGTAAAAAGTGTCAAGACTGAAGTATATTTATTGCCGTAGTTATTATGTCTTTCACCAGCATCACATGACAATATAGATATCTCTGACTTCTAATTGCTAAAATTATATTAACATTCTGGAAATTAGACAGACACTGGCATCTTATAAATTAGAAGCTCTATAAAAATTCAGTGTACCACTTGCAAGTTGACCATAACTGTCATGTTTGGAAAATTTTGCCTCAATCAATGTGTTATGACGGATAAGGCTCAACATGGAAAAGTTGAAAAATAACATAGAAAGCCTTGTGTTTTTTGTGGTGGTTGAACCCAATCAAACCAAATTCTTAGAGGTCTGACCGGAAAGCACTTGGTGAGGCACAAGACAGACTGCCAACTTTTTCTTAATTTCTGCTGGCATTGCAATAGTTTATTCAGAACGTACTTGCAAAGTTATCCAAGTTCAGACTTTCAATTCAGCTTTGTAGTACTTATAAGATCCCCTGCTTAGACATCCATTCCAGCAAGTTAAAATCCCCATTTTTTTCTACCTTAGACCTTCAAAAAGAACTTTCGTAATCTTAAAACATGCATATCCATTATAGTGTCATTTTTCAACCATGAAGCTCATGTAGCAGAAAGGAGACCTTCTTTGAATCACAAAGCAAAAAAAAATTCCTTATGTTACTGTATCGTGATTTTAGGAATGTTTTGCATCAAACAGCATGGCACATGAAGATACACCAGGCCTCCTTATCTCCTTTGATAAGGCATTACATACAATGAGAGCCCAAATTTGAATGCAAAGAACTATGATAAACTTTTTACTTCCACCAAAGATGTCAACTATGAAATGCATTGAATGTAGATTCTTTTATACCATTTTGATCAGTAGATTCAATCATTGTCCTCGCTAAAATTTTAGCAATTAATTATCCCATATCCCCATGAATCTCATAACCCTTATGCATCAAATGTTCCTTGAATATCTTAGACAAACCTGGATTGATCCTTTAATGCCCGGGTAACTTGTTGTTGAGCAGTGCGTTTAACTCCATCGATTGTCATCTTTATACGGAGTGGAAAGGTTTCACAAATTAATATACAAGAAAGTTGAAAGTTTAAATTTCCAGTAGTAACACAATGATACCTGCACAGCAGCTGCCGTCTCCAAAGCCAGGGTCTGGCTAACAGTGGGACTACTCTTGAAGAAAGCAATGACTTGATCGATAGATTCCTTTAGATACTGCAAGGTAAAATGGTGCTAATGTATGACATTCAAACCAACACAATATAGAATCCACATAGGAATGGAGAATAACATACAGTCATATAACATGGAGAAGCTTTAGCAACAAAACTCCAATCTACTTGAGCATCAAAAGGCTTGTAGGAAAAGATACCAACTAGGGAATCAGCAACAGTAGCACTCTGCAAAATAATATGTCAAATTAAGAATGCAAGAATCAATATACAATGAATATCGTTAAAGCTAATGAATGAAAACTACAGCTCCAGCAAATCCATGTATATAGGCAAGAATATTCAAAACCTCTGCAAGGAGGCCAAAAGGTGATGAAAGCCTATAGGATCCCAACTTCAGTTCAAAAATTTTGGCCTCTGAATAAGTTTTTATGTTACAAGCTAGCCCTTCACAGGATAAGTCAGCAAGGCATTCCTGACCCTCACTGACGAGCTTTGATGCATTGTGTTTCATGTGAATTTCCAAACAGAAATGCATTAAATCCTTATCTTCGGCACCCAACAGATACTCATCAGAACCTTCTTTGTAACCAATGATTTTATTTAATCGTTCCCGATCTTCCTCAGTGAAACCCCGAGGTTCACCTCCATCCTTGGCGGATCCAGTCCTGGGAAAAAGGTGAATTTTCTTAACATATTAAACAACATAACAAGAGTTTGCACCAACATATAATCAATGGAGAAAAACACCAACCATCCAAATGACCACCAGGGTCGCTTCTCCTTTTTTTTGCTTAGATAGAGATCAGATTCCACTGACTGTTCCACAAACTTGTGTGCCAACATCCTGTATGAAAGAAAAGGACATGATGATTTCTGGAATGAATAAAGTTTAGGTGTCCACAGGTCCAGAGAAAATCTTCAAAATCTTCACGCACATCATGACTCAAATAGTAATTAAATAAAAACTCCAAGGCTGCTCTGTCAAAGAAAAAAAGCAAAACTCCCATATGGGCACTAGTCCAATTGGTGCCTCTCCAAACCATAAAAATCTGGCAAATAATCTAATATGGATCAACTTACAGAATTTCTTATAGTGCAAATATATAAATAAAAGTTTCTTTCAAGGTTAATTACTAGACAAAGAGTTAGCTGAACATATAACTGTCTCACAAGAAGCCAAATCATCAACCAACTCCCATATGCTTATTTTTGGGAAAAAGACTACAAATAACTTATTTCTTACAAGTAACATTTTTCATCAAATATCATGGAATTGTAGCAGATACCACAACCAAAACATGAATATGCTGGTTACCTCCACTGAAGAATTACTTCAATATCAAGCTCACGATCTAGTTTCTCAATTTCCTTGTTGTCATCCACTAACAAACGGCCTGTATCGGAACTCAGAAGGGAAGCATAAAGAGACACGTATCTTTTGCGGAGCCTTGTGTACCTCAAAACCTGCTCCCATGATAGTTTTCCACTGCAACAACATAAACACCACTTAAGCAAAAGAAGACAACCTCAGAAAAAGATTGGAGAACGGACTAACCAGGCCAGAGAACAGATTTTCCAACATAGTTGACCACTGACTTGCTTAGCAATTTGAAATAGTGAAAAAATTACAAATCCACGAGAGAAAGAAGATAGTTCTTCCTGATTTAATAAAGAAGGGGAACAAGATTTTCTATAGAATATGACCCAAGTCCTATCAAATTTTCATTTGATACACATGATCGAGGTATGCCCTTCATCATGTCTCTTAGAATTTAGAGCAGAAGGACGGACAAATGAAATACAATTTTCCAAGCTTGGTTTTTTGTTGTATTTTTGTTCTTTTATGATGAGTCCTTGGATTCTAAAAGTTATACAGCGAAAGATTAACCATAGCCCAATGACTGCCATCTCATCCTAAACCACCATGTTTGGGGCATACCAGGTTGGAACTGAGATGAGATAGTTTTTCGGCTCAGTACAGGCCCCGAACTAACCTAAACCGACCCATATTAGTCCATAATGAACCGAAGAGCAGCATCGCGTTGTACCAAGGTGAATATCACACCGTACCAACCCATACCACCAAGTTTCAAGCAGTACCCTTGAAAAAAAAAAAGTAAGAAGAAGGGACCAAAAGCTGTCTTGGTATGGGGTGCATACCATACTGCACCAAATCGGCAATGTACTAGTACAGTACCTGGTATCGAAAATGCAGACCTTGCTATAGCCATCTATTATGAAATGAGAATTTGATGGCAGCCAGATCCTTTCAACAGAATGCAAGACATTAAGTCAGGGCAGTTACCTAAGAGGGAAGATTCTATTTAGTGCACATCATAGATAATGTTTTATAAACATTGAAAACTAACAATGTTGGGTTCCAAAACAAATGTTAGAAACTACAAGGGTGGGAAACTAATTCTGTTTGTGTTCCAGATAGGACACAAGTCTTGAATTTTTTTCTCAGAGAGAGAGAGAGAGAGAGAGATGGCATGTGGTGGATCCAAGCAACCAACCTTACCAGCTTCTCACCCAATACAGACCAAACATCCTAAATGTAGCTTCAGCATGAATTCAACAATTAGACAAATGAGCTCAACAGGTCAAAGCTGAGGTAAGTTGAAATAAGACCCAAGCCAAAAAAGAGTAGACTTGAGCAAAACAGACCTGACCCAAAGTTCTTTAAGAAGTATCTCTCCGCCCATAAAAATAATTGATTATAAACCGCATCAGCCTTATAACATATCTTGAACCAAAAAAAATAATGGATAACAGATCCAAGCAAAATGCTACTTCATCTTGTTCCCTTAGTACATAGTTAAATACCTTTACCTATATTTGTACATCAATTAATTAATTAATGTGGAATATAATAATTTAATAAAGATACATAAACACGTTCAGTTTTTTGATCAAAAAATTCTCAAAAAGTAGTTACTAAATAACATAAGAAAGAGATGTATGCTTGGAGTTTAATTCCAGCGATGAAAATGTAAAAGTGGGTTTCTCACAAAGCAGAGTTATTTATTACATGAAAATCAGAGATTGTTACAAATTTTCTTCCTCAACTGCCAGCACAGTTAAAAAACTTGAACACTTATATACCATAGTATTTCAATGATAAACAGTTAAAAGCATTGCTGAGAATAGTAAAATTGACCACCTTGCCTTCTTCATCTCATCAGTTACCACTTTGTAAGCATATTTCCACCAAGATTTTGGATCAGCTTTCACCGATACAGTCGGACGATAATGAGCATATTTCAGACGTTGATTAAATGCAGCAAAATTATCGGCCATCTTCAAAATGTCTCTGTACCCATCCTACATTACCAAGGCAGGACTCACTCAAGCTCAACTCAAAAAATTCCTCAGTGAATCCAAAAATTGAAGATGGCATGGAGATGGACCTTTGCTAAAGATAATGTGACATCGTCCAACTGTACTGCTGCTTTCTGTAGTGCTTGCCCTGTATTTTTTGATACATCAAGTCGCAGCTTTGTATATGTTGCATTCCCAGTTACTGGTTGTAGAATGTAATTATGCTCTTTAGAAGGTGCATTAACCCATTTGCCATCCTTGTTTACAAGTTCAAATATCTAAACCACATTTATTTTAAAAAAAATCAGCATGATTCAGATGATTGATAGAAGTGCGAAACATAAGCTCTACCAAGACACGAATACCTGACTCCATTCTGGAGGAAGTAATTCCTCCCATGGTTTGTCAATGCTCCACCGACAAATATCAGAATCGAAATAAAGAGCTAGACGTTCAAGTTCCACAGACTGCAAAAAACTGATAGTGTCAGATACCAAAGGATTCAAAACATGCATATGGAGAAACAATATAGATGTTACACCAGGATTAAGACAGAGTATCAGGATAAAATTTATGAAAAAAATACATAATGTATATCAGCCCTAGTGTTTTAAAAGATAGTTGTGGTATGCAAGCAGTCAATGGACTGCATAGAGCATAAATT
Source organism: Elaeis guineensis (assembly GCF_000442705.2). Taxonomy (NCBI): domain Eukaryota; kingdom Viridiplantae; phylum Streptophyta; class Magnoliopsida; order Arecales; family Arecaceae; genus Elaeis; species Elaeis guineensis. The sequence goes on along the minus strand of NC_025996.2, from coordinate 13,599,275 downwards.
GTATGCAGACCACATATTCAGGCGCATATACACTTAGCATTTTTTAACTATTTAAAAAACAAGACAAATTAAATACGATAAAAACAACAATGTAACGATAACAACTAAGAATTGATTCTTATCACTTAGTACTGGATACAAATAACAATAATTATAACATAATTAACATATCAACATCCTTAGTGTCCATAAAACACAAATATGGCATATCCATCAGCTTGAACCCACTCCATTTGCACAGGTCCACATAAGACAAGGCCACATATGTGGCACCAAGATGCTTAAGTGGGGCACAGATGCAGCCACACGATAAGTAGACCACTTCGGTCCACCATGTAATATGAACACATATAGTAACTACCAAGATCCATTGTAACAGAACCGGCACCCATGTCGGGAGGCCTGCGGTATGATATAGTACAATACCCTGCCATGCTATTCTGGTGTGTACCAACAAAAGGGATATAACGAGGGAGGGTGAGGCGCAGAGGGAGAAGGGGGGAGGGAGAGAGAGAGAGAGAAGAGGAAGGGAGAGAGAGGGAGATGGCAAGAAAAAGAGGAAAAGAAAGAGGGAGGGAGGGCTTTTGAAGGCCCTCTCCACCGTGCCTCCCTCCCTCTCTCCCCCTTTCTCTTTTCCTCTCTTTCCTTCTCCCCCTCTCCCACCCTCACCAATTTTTTGAACGGAGGGGCAGAACTGGCCTCATACAGCTCAATACACCCCGAACTGCCAACCAGCTCGATACGGCTTGATACAGCCCGAGCCAAGCAGTTCAGGGTGGTACAGCCTTCCTTGGTAACTACATATAAGATATGCAATGCATTAAGGGAACTACATCCACCACATGTGCCTGCACATGCAGTCATATGCAGGCCAATTTAGTAAATAAATTGCAAACTTATACTGTACAGAAAAGAAATATGCTATCAGATTGCGTGCATGATAACCCCCTATATGTCAACTTAGTAACTGAAACAAAATAGGAGTACATGAAGATAGAAAAAAAGGCCAATTACCTTCTGAATGCGCTCTAGAGCACCCCCAGTGGCAAAAGTTTCTTTACCAGAATCATCAACTGTTACTGCTGAAAGCCTTGCAAGTGTCAAACCTGCTGCAAAAGGGTGGCCAGGATTGCTACAGAAAACAAGTTGTTAGGCCTCTGGAATCATAAACAGTAGTAACAAGCAGATAATTTATACCTCTCTGTATCTTCAAATCTTATGTGGATATTGGTAACAGAGAGCTTGATGTTTCCAATTATGGTGCTGATCAAAGATCCCAGCCATGATGTATTCTGATATGATGAAAAATACCAGTTAAACAAGCAGATAACTATATAAGACGAAGTCCAATTTAAGATGAAATCCAATTAGAAACCAAATTGAATCAAACATAAAAGAACTGGAGAAAAGTATGAAACACAAAGGCACATTTCTGAAGTAAAACTCAGATTAACAAACATATGGATGCTAACTATCATGAGGCAAATGAAGTATAGAGAATGCAACATTCAGACATATTCTAATAACAATTTCAGAGGGGGCAGACTTTCCCAGGAAGAGCCAAGGAGGAAGTGTACTTCATTGTGGCAAATAAGAAAGTAAAGCAAAAACATGGGGACTTGGCAAATGTGTTCAACCATAGAAATCTTTTTGTACTTGTAATAATGTATTTCGTCATAAGCTAGAACCATACAAGTGTAACTTGACCCAAAGATTTAGAAGTGAATGTGCACAAAGATAAATTTAGAGAATAAAATATCCAGTTGAAGCAACAGCATGCCAAAAAAGGATTCCACAAATTGCAATAAACCTAAATGACTGCAAAGAGATGCCAACACATGAAAGATCCTTTGGCTGATTTGATTCAATTCATAATTACTGGAAATGTAATAGGCGACTAGAATTATCTAGATATTTAATATAGTCAAAAATCCTACGTAAGACAATGGTAAGCACTTAAAAGAATATGAAGGATTTATAAAATTGCAGTATCTAGGGGATGCGCAAATTGCAGTGAACAGTGATATCATAAAACTAGGGGATCTGGAAAGTTGCAGTGAATATCAGAGGACTGTGCAACACTGAATCATGGGAATAGTAGCAGATAAAAAGCTTGACAAAAATAACAACAATCTCAAACAACCAACATGACTGATGATCTAGAAGATCAAACATCAAGGCCATAGATGTGCTTAAGCAATTGATCAACAAATTAGAGAAGGAAAAAAAAATCTAAACATTGTCACTGTATGTATTGAAAAATAACTATCGAACATTACAATGACAGCTAATTTTCCTAGCTCGAGGAAGGAATTATGGTCATGGATAGACAAGGTCCATAAACTAGTATCCTTAGGGGGAACCATACTGGTACATTACCAGTTCCATACAGTATGGTCAGGTTAAAGCATAGTGCGCATCCCGTGCCTACTAAGGCTTCCAACTCTTTTGTCCCCATTCTCAACCATGGTACTGCCTGAAACCAGGCGGGACGAGGTAGCTCTGCTTGCCCTAAACTGGTCTAGACCGATTTGACTCATGTATAAACCAAATTTCGATACCATACTTGTACCTTATCAGTACAGTGCGGTATGACCAATACAGTCACTATGACAGATCTTGTGGATGGGTATATCAGAACTTATTAAATCCAATCTAATGAAACAATGGCCTGCATTAACACTAGTTTTCAATTACAAGAGATCATACTTATGGGCTGGCATCAAGTTTATGCATTCGTATATTTGTCATACTTGAACTTACTGCTGGCACTCAGAAAGGCCATGTTATCTAGAAAATCAGAATATGGACTACTAATTCAGAATTTGGAGAAAATATCTGAGGAAAAACATGTTTAAAAATCAGTATACGATAGCCAAATATAATGGATGCAAATTAATGGAATTAAAATGAAAAATGGAACCTTACATAAAACTAATCTTACATCCTAATAATACTTTAGTGTGATCATTTTCAAAACGAAAATACAAGAGACCTGATCAAGAGAACATAACTATTAACTAAACTACTGTTCGCAAAAGACTAAGCCACTAGGAAAGGTCGATAATATATATCAGGCTAAACAGCCCTCCCCCACCCACTAACACCACACACACATGCACAAAAACATGCAGCCTAGACCAGGCAATCAGGCACATGGAAGGAAAGCCTACTGATGACAGACTGAATTAGAATATTAAATAACCCAGAATAATTAAATGAATAACTGAAAGGGGATTTGAACTCATGACCTCCAGCAAAGCTGAGCTCCTATATCATGTTAACTAACCAATTGAACCCGAAAGCTTAAGCTGTTAGGACAAAGTTCAAAACTGTATATCATGCTTAACAATATCAAATAAAAGAGATGCTGATGTGCAATTGATGCATGCCTTCTCTCACCTGACACCTCAACCTTTTTAATAATAATCAATACAAAATGAATCCAAATCCACAACCAAGTTGTTATTATATAGGCCCCAAATAAGCTTTCCAACATATCAAGAAGCACATCACTTGAGAGTCCAAAAACAAAATAAAACTCAAATAGTGATCACTAGTTGAAGTTGGCGTTACGTGCAAACTGTCTATTATTTGGGGTCAAATTCAACTCAGATATGGATCTGCCATGTCATTTTTTGGATTCAGTAGTTGAACATTTAACTATCATGCGTTCAGCTAGAAAAGACTTCATCCAGCATCATGTTTTACCCCCCTTTGTAAATTAGAGCCAAATGGACTGCAAGACCAAATAGGCAACTACAAGTCATACCAGCCATATAGGCCTTGAAACCCTATAAAAACAAGTCTTCTACATCCATTTACATGGTCAATGAAACAGAATTTTTTTTTTTTTTAACCTAGGTAAATCAAGTGCTTTTTCTTTCTGTGATGTTGACTCCATGCTAGCCTACAATCTAAATCATGCATAAAGACCTTAGTTTTAACTCGAACTGTTGGTCACAAACCCTCACTAATTATCCATGCTATTGAATCCCAAGCTATGGGAGTGAAAACTCCGGAGTGCTTACCGTCCTATAGTCCCATGTAATCTCTAGGTTGTGCAGATTAAAGAAAGAGGTAGGTTGCCTTCTTATTGCCAATAGAACTTATATGAACCCTTATATCTTGGCTAGAATAATGCATGAACTAAATATCGTCATATGCATAACCCAATGATGCAACCTAAATAGAATGAAAGAGTCCTCAAATTTCGTCAACCGTTAAGTCATTCTCACTTGTTAATCTTGTTTTTCCCAAGCCTCTTTCATGCTCATATTTATCACCACAATTTCCTCATCATGAGACAAAACCAAATTTAGAATTACAGCTGTGAAGTAGAAATATTGCAATCAATATTTACTCAACGCCATAGCACCAAGGAACAAGTTCAAGGGCTTTAAGTGTATAGAAGCAAGTTGCAAGTTGGAAGGTCATCCATGTCAAGCATATATCATCAGACAAACTAGGAAAAGCATGTTGACAATGCCACCAAAATTTTGAGAATCATTTTACCACGTGGATAAAAAGTAGCATCTGTCACTCATGAGTGTAGAAAGCAACAAGTTTCACATGGTCATTTGATAGCAAGTGCATTTACAATTTCATCCATAGTTGGCAGGTTGGAAAACATTTACGAGAAATAGTACAAGAGTGGGGAATGATTAATAAAAATATGTAATTTGGGAAAAGGGAAATGTCTGGATCAAGGTTCGCCATCTCGGTACCAAACCATATATCAATAAAATCCTATTATAGTATCGGTACATGGTACGATATGGTAGCGTCGGTATGAAATGGTACGGCATATCGGTATGATATAGTACACCCTTGTATCGGACAATATGAGGAACCATGGTTTGGATAATATTATAAAATTATTTAGGTACTGTATATAGAAAAATAGTTCCCCGAACCGTCCCAAACCAAGCAGTTCTAAGTGTTCCGAGCCATACCAGCTGCAAATCGGTATAGTTCGGCCTTCCAAATCAGAACACTGGACACAGAAGAAAGGAAAAGAGAGGAAAAAAAGATGGACGAGCCAGGAGGGCCAACAATACCCGGCCAAGGCCACCAGAGGGCCGTGGAGGCCTCCGCGGCTCCATATCATCTGATAGGGCGTATAATCGAAAGAGACAAAGAGAGGGGGAGCGAGGATACTGAAGGGAGGTACAGCCAACAGAGAGGCCGTCAGAGGGCGTTGGATGGCCTCTGTGGCCACCGAATGACGGAAAAGGCGTGTGCGCAGCCGCGGCCGAGGTCGCGGAACAGGGGCGATTGCCCCTATTTTACACCTGTGGAGCCGCGGGCCACGATTTCACCATCTGGCGGCCACAACGGCCAATTAGAGGCCCTCCAGCCTCTCCGCTAGTTTTCTCTCCCTCCTTTTCTTTCCCTCCCCCCTCTCTATCTCTCTCTTTCGGCCGCAATTTGGTGAAGGAAGCGGAGGCCTTGGCAACCCTCCGAGCGTGCCGGCAGTCTGCCTGTAGCCACCGTTGGCGTCTCCTTCAGCCACCCTCTCCCTACATCCCCTCCCCTCTTTCTCTCTTTTTCTCCTCAGTTTCTTTCTTCACTCCTATGTCGGTTCGCATTAGTCCGGTCCGATACGGATCCGTATTGACTCGTACCGTTGACCAACCAATACGGTTTCCGATACCAGTTCCGCAAACCTTAGTAGAAAGTACAAAATTTAATATATAAAATAACTTGAAAGTATGAGAGAAAAACAATATTGCAAGCATATATCAGATTCTATAGCAATGTTTTAAATCACATCATTAGAGGCTTATTTTCCACTTCCCCCATGGTTTAACTCCTTTATCATAGCTAAAAGAGTAGAAAATAAAAGGTTAGAAAACACCTGGTGCTTGTAGCACATAGCAACAAAGAAAAAGGTCTCTTATTCCCAATGGGCAACAACCTACTTTTTTGAGAAGGTGAGGCACCAAGTGATCTCGTTATCATAATCTTATATAAGTGGAACACATGGTGGCTGACTGTATTAGTTTCCTAGGAATCAGGAACAATGTGCTGTTTAAAATGTGCTTTGAATGGGTTTCCCATTTCAGATTCTTGGGAAACCCCAGCTGGAGTGAGAAATGTGTTTCAAGGTACCTATGGTTTCATCTAATAGAAACTAGAAAATGGTCAAGAAGTGGTTCAAGGCTTGGAACCAGAAAAATCATATAACATATCACGTACCTCCACATGAGAATGGATTGATTACATAGACATTTTTAGAGAGTTGCAAGGAAAAATGGTCGTTCCTATAAGAATATATTCTGTGTGGAAACTAGAAAGATTTAAAACAGCCACAAACGATCAATTTTTGTTGTTTGTGACATTTTGCTATAAAGTTAATGCAATGAAAGATAACTTTGAGAGTGCCATAGATTGCATAGCCTAAAATTTTGGTCTAAAATTTAGTTCAAAATAATTTTTATCATCTAACAATGAATGACTATATGCAATGATGCAGTTGATTAAGGCTAAATGAGTTAGCATTATTTAATAAAAGATACCAAAATAAAAGCAGGGTTCCCTGAACGAGAGCAAGTACAGAAGCAGAATCAGGTCATGGAGAAGCAAACATGAGAATCCAGGATGTGGAACTGCCAGAACAGTAAGCATCAACATGATTTAGTAATATACATGTACAAACGACTGAATGAAGACCCATTCAGTTCCAGGCTTACAGCAACCTAGAGAATTATATAAAGTTCATTAAAGATCGCATATGTTGATTCTCTAGCCCCAGCAAGATTAGGTGACAAACTAGAGCCTCCGTATCTCCCCTGTAACAAGCTAGAGACACATATTAACTGAAAAACAAAACATCTTTGTATTGTTGTAGCAGCAATTAAATGAGAACAACTACCAGTCATCAGGACACAGACAAGACCAACAGATACACATGCATTACAAAAAAAGAAAATTGACAGTTTGAAGCAAAACCCAAAATAAATGCAAGAAGATTGCTAGCTAGGACATGTAAACATATATAAGCACCAAGTACGCTCCATGTGGTCATCATTTAAAAAATTCAAAATGGTCCCATGCGTTCAAAATCAAAAATGTAAAAGAATAGTATTAAATGCACCATTTCAGATCTCAGCTGCTGCTGACTCTCCAACAACTTCATTTCCATTTCCTGGTTAAGTGCATTCAGGAAAACTAGGGATTAATCAACAAAGCCAAAATTGAAAGATAATAATAAGGAAATCGATGCAACGATTTCTTACCCTGACTCTAATCTTCTTAGCTTCTTGAATAGCATCTTCACTGGAACCCTCAACCTGTGTTGCCGGCTCAGCTAATAATAGAATACGATCAAGATAAACCAAAACTGGTTCTTGGCCTAGTCTGCTCCATGGAACCTGGATAGAAAATGATAAATTTCTTGCTAATTCTATATTTTGTAATCTAACAACCACTATCTCCTAAGCTCACCTGAAAGATGGATAGAATGTGACAAAGTATTAAGGATTATGCTCAGAAAAAGTTGATATTAACAAACCTTAAGCTTCACAGATCCAAGAAATCCTGCTTTAACTTTCACGGGCAACTTCAATGCATTAAGTGCCTCTGGTCTCAATTGCATGTTTGTTAGTTCTACGTCACCTGAACAATAACATTAATTTTCTAAAATAATTATATTTTTCACATCAAAACCATAACTGCTAAAAGGACAAAGAACTTAGGAAAGCAATAAGTCTATAAATGGTGATAGATCTGATATAATTTTACACCTTAGTAGCAAAATTATCATGTCTAAAGTAATTTTCTTGCTTCAAAATCATGCTCTTGCACCTTACCAACTCCCTAACAGAACCATGTAAGAACTATGGTCCAAAAACAGTTTTGGCCCCATGGAAGAAGGGTGGATACCTTCAAAGGAAGCAGACCCAACTCCTCACACCCTAAGAATGAGAGGCAATGTACTACATGGCAGCATTTTAGCATAACCGAATGCCTAGAGCACTGATTGGCTGAACGAGCTAGCCATCATCATGCAACAGATACAGAACCAAGATTTTAACCCACATTTGTCATAAATATCCTGTGCATGTTAGATATCTATGTTAGAGCATTAAAATTTAAAAGAATAGGGAAAAGCCTAGGAATGGTTTGGTATATTTTGAAAGGCAGGATTCACACAGCATGATGGTTCATTATGGGGATCTATTGGATCTCGCTAGCCATAAAATTGTATAGACCTAAGCAAGGTCAGTACTAAAACAGAGTGTATCTTGGAGCAAGCCAAGGAGTCAACAACCAGCAGATCAAGCCAAGTGGCTTGAATACGGGTTGCATAGAAATTGTCAATATCCACTTGATAGACAGGTTTGGGCTTGAGGAATCAAGGCAGTGCAAGGGACAGTGCCAACGGACCATGGCCAAGGATGTAATGCAACATGGTCATGAAGAAAGATGTGTCATGGACCCAAGAGCAAAACTAAAGCATGGAGCTTTGTGATTACCTGGCTAATAAAATCTTGGTGGGTTTCAAATGTTCGAGATCATTCATGGAGAAGTCCCTGGTGATGCAAAGGCATTAACATGTTTATGTAGGGTGGTGGATCTCTATGTTAAATGAGTTCAGGCATGGGTGTGAAGCTTAAATAAGGTTGCAGAGGTCAGATCCCTCTTAACCCCAAATTTCAGACAATAGGGACTTACATCAAAAGATCCGTAATTTGAGTCCCACTAAAGAACCGGGGCTCAACCATGTTTCATTTAGTATTTGGTCCCCAAAGTCAATCTTATTCATATTTGCATTCTTTCGGGAGCTAGCTTGTGTTTGACTGAAATCAACTCACCCGACTAGTAAATGACCTAAGCTTTAGCCAAATATTGCAGCTTGAAAGATAAACAAGCCAAGCTCAAGCTAGGTCTGGTTCATTCAGTTTCAGCACAACAAAGCTCAAAATATTATTTTTATTATGAAGTAATATATAAATATAGAATGTAATATGTAGTTTTTAAAACAAATAAAGTGCACAGGTGTAAAATGTTGTAGATGTTATTCAGCCATTGGATCTTGATCCCATGGCTCAACTCCTTACAAATTATCCAGTCATTGAATAAAGATCCAATGATCGATCTATCAAGTAGATGTTTATCATTTAAGATAGATATATGAAAAACCCTCTCGCTCCCAAATCCAACCTATCAGCCTTCCCTCTCTTCCACCCTTTGCCTCTAAACTCTAAATCGTTCCCCCTCATCTCCTCCTTGAGATCATCTACAAGAAAAGCCTTCGGGACCTTCTCACCCATTGACACCATCCATTGGCTGCAACCACGACTCCACTGCTGCTCAGGGCTTCACGATATCACCCCCTCAACAATGTTGATACGGGGATCCACCAAATCAAAACCAACTCTTGTAGATCTCTTAGTGACTCAACAAGAACAGGAAAGAGATCTTTCCTCTCTTTCCTGTTCTTTTTAGATCCTGAAATCTATGCTTCTGATCACTTGCTTGTTCTTGTTCTCCTTCCCTCCCCCTTCCACCAAAAAATCGGTTAACCTAAGAATATTTCAAGTTTGGTGAGCTGAAATCCAACTGATTGGAAAATTGAATGAGCCAAGCTTGAGCTGGGATTTGCCAGCTCAACTCAAGCTTGATATGGCCACATTTAATTTCGAGCCGAGCTTGAGCAGGACCTAGCTCACTAATGTTTGGCACATTTACAACCCATTTATACATCACTGACTATTTTACACACACTTATGCATTTATGCATTTTTCTATTTCCATCTCATGGTCTTTTTAAAAAAAATAATAATTGTCAAAACAAGGGAATTGCACAATAGATGCCGATCAATAAAAAGAAGTCAAAATAGAAATCATAAATCAATCTGCTTTTAATAAATCTGATTAATGGGATCACAGGCATCCATCAAGTGCGCCTTTTCTTTAATTAATCAAAATGCATTGCGGTAGTAGAAAACAAAATCCCACTTCTAATCTCTTTCCCAATCGAGACCCCCTCCCTAGTCCATTGCCTCCACCCTACTCCACCTTCGACCTTTGCCATCCATCAATTCATGAGCCATCTCCATTCAGCATCACCCTTCCTTGTCCATGGCTGACCTTTTATCTACCTTATTTAGCCCGTAACCAATCAGTGTTCGTCCAAGTTGAGGCCCACCACATCCTTCAGGCCTCTGGCCCTCTCTCTCACCTCCTTTGGTTGCCTCGTGCTCTCTCTCCCCCTCCCCCTCTCCTCCGTTTATATTCTTCCCCAAGCTTCCCATTCCTCTTTCCATGACTAGATTCGTTGAAGTATCCAAAAAGGATTTGCTTACGAATTCCATACCTACATTCATGTCACTATGTGTAAGCAAGCCTATTCACCCAAGTCCAGGTTTAAGAGGTGTGTCTCCCATGATCAAAAGTCATGACATATGGTAATCAAGCGCAAGCATGGAAAAAGGCATATGGTGCTTGAGTTACTGAGGAACATGATGCGGCAGCACAAGGCACCTCGTTGCAGTACACTCTTAGAGGGAGATATCCTACAGCATGGAGTTGCACATAGATGCTGTTGTTGATGCAGTGAATGCTACAGCTCATAGACATGGTAGGGTGATGGAATAGTTCAGATTTAAAATGGTATAAGGCAGGAAGCATGAGGCTACATGACTTGTTGTATTGTTGGACTACCTGTTTTGTGCATTCATATGAAAGACGGAGGGGTATAGCTTTGATATGTAACACACAGGGTTGTCACACATATAGCAAAGGCAAAGCTGAACCATGATGCCCTACAACCTATTCTAGTTCAAGAAATCTATGGATCTAAATATTTATAATTGTGAATATGCAAACAAATACCACACATCCAGACACATAAACATATCATGGTTTTGAAACTGGTTGAAACCATAACAAATACCAAAAATCAAGGGTTGCCATACCACAGACTTTAGCCATGCTTGTTGAATGATATAAGAATATAAAAGAATATATTGCATCTAATAAGCATATGATTGCCTTAACAGAATTACAAGGCCTAGTATTGGGCAGAGTTAAAGTCAATCACATGATATCAGCTAACTGATCATGCCCAAATTATTCTCAACCACAATTAACCCTTATATGCTTGGAAAGTCCACAAAGATCTCAATAGTCTAAACAAATACGACAGTTAAATAATCAATTTAAAAAAAAATTACTAATCTTGCTGTTAAGGTCCTAGGATAAAAATTTTATCTCTTCACTCAACAAGTTGAAACCAAAGAAGTGAAGGGAAAAAGAAAAGAAAAAGAAAGAAAGAAAGAAAGCAAGAAAGAACGAAAAAAACAGTGAATTTGCAATTTTAAGTTATAGATGGATAATAGACAGGCATGAATAGAAACACACCCAGATGACGGAATTCAACCCCGCTCACCAGCAACCCGAACATGTATCCTGATTTCGTGTTGACCCTAGTGCTTTTGATTATCACAAAAAAGTGGGTGCTACCTTCAGAGCTAAAGATCATGAGCTTCTGAACTGATCAAGAACACGAACCAAATAAATGAAACTATCAAGATGCATAACCTGCATGTCCATTCCAAAAAATCACACGATACTGCAATTCAGCCAATCAACTTGATCATTCGAACAACCCTCAATATTCCAATAAACTCGTCCAAAAGTTCCCCTCGAAACACCATTACAGCCTCGAAACCCACTGAAGACAGAGAATTCATGATCAAGAACCCCCATGTCACCCCACCCCAAATTTCCCACGGTAATTACATATCAAGAAACCCAAAAGAAAAAAATATCAAGAAACCCAAAAAAACGAAAGAAAGAGGAACTAGAGGTCTAATTTGCATACATTAATTCGGTACCTCCTGATAAAGAATTCGAATGAATTGAAAGATTCTTGATCAACAAGAGATGAAGGGAAAGGAAAAGGAAGGGTAGCTAAGAAGGGCACCTTTCCATACGCTAATCTTGAGAGCCTCCTTGTTGAGGCCCCGGACGTAGTTGCCGAGATACTTCTGGAGCAAGAAGGCAACCTGGTCTTCCAACATCTTCGCCGCCGCCTGCTACGATCGTCGTCGAGGGCCGGGGAGGAAGGGCCGAGAAAGGGAGGAAGAACGAAACAAGATCCAAGAAGAGGGGGCCGAAGGGGAAAGAGGCGGGGCGGTGGTTCTAGAGAGCAGGCTCCACGTTAGCAAGTGACGAGCGAGAGGAACGCAGACTCCCAGGAAAATAAACAAGATAGAGCATGGGAGACTGAAATACCCGTACCGCGCCTTTACTTGCTCCGTAACTACAGCGGGTGCCACTGGCTTTTATACTTACATAATTCCAAGGCTAGACTATGGACCTGGCGATGCGAGGAGGCAATACAATTCATACGCGGACAGCTTTTGTACTAGTTTGTCTGCATGGTTGCCATACAAACAAGCGGCATCCGTTACGTCCCGTTTGGCATCGTACGCTAAGAGGCAGTCTGCGCCCTGCGGTTGACGATGGATTTGTGCACATTCATGGACAAATAAAAGTATCTGACAGTCGTACCAAGCAAATCGGAAACTGTAATCATAATTTTTTTTAGATTTACCGTCTATGAGGTGCAATTTTGTGGCGTTAAAAAACTGGATGTGAGGTAAAATCAAAAATTATTTTGGATTGTAGCTCATGTGGATGATATTTTGACTGTTCTTGATATGGGAACAAAAAATATAATGAACTTATCTTTCTTTTTTGGTGATGTGAACTTACTCCTTTGTATTTAGAACTTTGAACATTTTATTTTTATATTACTTCATATTTGACATAAAATAGGTTGGTCCAAGATGTATAAAAATCAATTTTTAAAATAATATATATATATATATATATATATATATATATATTATAAAATTATCAATTTTTTGAATTCACATAGCTGTCTGTAAGATACACTATTTTTTTGTTTAACAAGGCCATGCTTTTTAATTCATGCTGCAGTCTACTCTGTCATGCATCAAACTTTTCAGAATCATGCTGCACGAGTGTGCACGGCTTATAATCTTGAAACTACATCAATGCTATATTCTTTCCATATTTGTAAAAAAAGCATATTATTCTATTCGTGCTTAATTATCTTGGACATTTTGAACATTGAATGAGTCTATATTTGTCCTTGCATACTCTTATAAATATTTTCATTAATATTTGCACCAAAATAAAACTTGACATATGTCAGATTCCATATTATAGAAAACAAAATCAATTTGCTTTAGGTTTCATCCATTCAGTTCTTTATCCTAGTTCCCTCAGTGCCATCAATCTAAGTCCCATAAATCTATGGGACAATATCAATTGATTCATGTTTGGTATTCTTGGATTTTCTTTGGACCTCAAGTAACTAATTGGGGGTGGATAGATCCTATTGTTGGTAAATACTTCCAACTCAGCGAACCATTAGTTAAAGTTATCTTTTATTTAGTTAGCATTGCTAACTTACTGAGGCTAAAAAGCAAAGAGGGAGCTTTGATGGTTAATTTTGTAAGTGTTGCTTCCTAACACCGCTCTCCTTCCTGACAAGAGCATCGGACATGGAATTGTGTGATACGTTGAGACCGTACGGACGGCAGGCCAGCATCATATGCTAACCTGCCAACCACCATGCTTTTTTTCTCCGAGCAGGGAATCGAAGGGTGTAAAAACTTTTCCCTAACTTTATCTTCTCAAGAAGGTTAAGTAGCTTTCTTTTTTCTAGTTTGGTACACTAAGTTGCTTTTAGAAGTGTTGATCAAATATACTACCTTTTGACAAATGTCTACTTGGTTAAGCCGTTAAAACAATAACCCATCGTTAAGAAGTAGTTGGCCGGTAACAGATAGATTGTGGATCTGATACCGCATAGACATAGTGGCCATTGGAAACTACGTGCTGATTTTTTTATTAGAAATATTATTTGAAACATAAACGAAGTTGTTTTGGGGATATAGGTATTCTCGTTATTTCGCTGCCAAGATGGGGGTAGTTACTATTTATGTATATCCATTTGATCAACGGCGGCCCGCAGCCTGCTTTATTACCGAGCACGCAAAGTGAGTCGGTCGAGGGCTGCGCTGTTTGGGACTGCCACGTATGTTATCGCAGACGGTTGTCCTTATCACTGTGGATCTTTTTCCCTGGAAGATCCCTGCATGCCCCGTTGGTCTACGATATATGTTATAGGCTAAACTAATAAAAATAAATATCAAAATTATATTTTGATTGATGGATGAATGAAAATTAAATTGCATTTTATTGATTATTCTATTAATTTTATTGATTATCCTATTGATTACAATCTCAATTCAACTCCTAGCCACTTATCAATCAAAATATGATTCTGATTTTTATTTTTATTAATTTAACCTAGAGCATTTATACAAAAATTTCTTCATACAAAAACATCTCAAAAAATTCAAAAAAAAAAAAAAAAATCTTTCAAAATAATCCACCACTATATATATATATATAACAATCTGTCTTGTTACTTGCCTCCTAGACATGCGTGGCATGGAAGAAAATACAACACTCACCAATTTTCCATATGTCGTGGGGCAAAAAGACATCCTTCAATCTTCTAACTTTGTTTTGCCATCTAGATAAATGAGATCAATCCAGAGAATATAGCCAACGCCTTTCTATGCCATCCTCAATTTAGCCCCAGAGATAGACGTACCAGGAACTTAATGCCACTCGAAACAATCACTTTAGAATCAAGACCCTTGAAGATAAATTCAAATCCAAATCTACCACCATCATCTGTCATACTATCGTTAAATTTTATCTCGAGAAAAAATGATAGTGAAGGCTCTATAGTAATAAAAATCATGTGAGGCGCTCCTTGTGCTAAGGAGTCGTCCCAAACTTCCCCTTGCTTCCGAAGATTCTGGGGCCATATGTAGATGAATGATCTCAAATGCCTCTGCAATAAACCCCTCCCTAAAATAAACCTTGGTGGTAGGATACTGTGGACCTTCACCGCTCACCACCTACGTCACCGTCTAAGTAACCAGATACATGGGCCCTATGCAGCGGGCCAGACGGTCCAGTTCATAGTAGCCCAACACCAGGCTCGGTCCCATTCTCTTTCCTACAAGTCGATACTTGTCAAGGGCTCAATCTTTGGATCTGGTCCATAGTACATTTTAAGGTCCAATAGGCGCATGGTTTAATTTTGTCAACTCAAAGGACCGGAATTTGGGTTTGGGTCCGCAAGGAATCTTTGTGAGTCTAGCTTGTAATAGAGTGCACTCGACCCACCTGGATCCCCTATAAGAGGCACAAAAATATGATTCAGGGGATTGAGATGCCAGGTCATCATGTCAAGTTTATCCAATATTAGATATATCTATTGGGGCATAACAGCTTTAGGATGTGGGTTTTCTTGTGAAAATTGATTCGTGACATGTAGCTAATAAGAAAGCTAGGACAAGTGCATGAATGCAGATCTTGGTGCACATAAGTCACAGCAAGAGTTGGATGTGTCACCCAAAAAACATTGCACTCCACGCCGCCTTGTGGGTGTTTCTCGATTGCTGGCACTTGGGATTATATGCAAGGGTCTAGATCTCTGCAATTTATTTCATAGCTTGTAGGGACGCATTTTTATTTTAGGTGGGCTGGATGCATACAGCCATTTTATTGGGCCAGGATCAGTCTGGCAAACCATCAATATTAACGAGCGCATTTTGAAGCCCAAGAAATGCACCAGAGCCATGTAAAAGTTTACTCTCCCATGAAGATAGATACTAGTATGCTCCGGAGAAAGGCGGATTATAGTTTATATGCACGGATAGCTACATATTTTTTAGGATAAAAAATTACCGTATGTTATAGTGTAGAAGAGAGAATATTGTTAGTCTCATGTTGATTGTAAGTTAAAGAAATCTTTGATGAAAAAAACTATTCTTCTGATACGAAATTTTTTTTGGATCAAAATTTTGAAGAACAAAACTATAAGTTCCATGATTCAAAGTGGATAATATCTTAAATGTCTAATCTATATCAGTCTGCGGTAAAAATAAAAAAATTTTTACTCGGACATCTAAGTGCAAAAATTTCAAATGTAACGTGAAAGATGCGGTCAGGTCAATGGTACCGACCAAGTTATGTACGAACTTTCCTGCATTATGTGTCATACTCTCGACCCGAGATTTGAATCGAGGGTCATGGCAACCGCCGCATACTCATGAAGAACTCTCTCCATAAGCATGCAAGGCATCTCATCACGATATCAATGCATCACAGCGGAAATAAATTCAAATATTTATTATTCAACTCTAATTCAAGTAATTAAATCAAATGTCTTACATCCAATAAAATTTTACTAACAATAAATTAATAGGTCTAAGTTCAATGAAGTTGACAATGCTAAATCTCGCCTCTAAAAGCTCTGTCCCAATATTTCTTCCCACGCTCGAAATTAATTATCTGAATCTAAAAAATAGAAAGAAAGGTAATGAGCTAGATAGCCCAGTAAGTAACGAATATCTCAACTAGATAATTCAGATATTATATAATTTTCAAGAATAATACTGCAAATAAACATAAAAATATATTTCATGCTGATTTAATACAAATTCAATATTTTCAAATATTCATATATAATATAATCATAAATTCGATTCGATTCAAAACACTCGTAACTCAACAGCCTTGACTATGACCAACGTTTAACCCCTATTGGCGAGGTCCACAGAATACCAGTGCACAACCCCCACTGACAGGGTCCACAAATACCAGCGCACAACCTCCACTGGCAGGGTCCACAAACACCAGCGCACAACCCCCACTGGCAGGGTCCACTGAGTACCAACGTATAATCTCCATTGGCAGGGCCCACTGAAACATAGTTAGGCTGAGAGCATAAATCCGATCTGTATCAAAACACATTGAATCATAATATATCATAATTTTTCACTGAATATGTGCATAATTCCACGTACCATAATATTTCAAAAGCACTTTTCTTACAAAATATAATTTCATAAATCATGCATAATTTCAGAGAATAATTATTTATTTTCAGAATAAATATGGAATATCTCGAGAAGATGATTCATTACTTACCTTTCACGGAGTACTGAACGAATAGATCGGCTAACTTCTAGGAGATTCTTCCGTGCCTATTATCCAAAATTATATTTTTTTACATTAATTTTAATTCAAAATTCAATCTAAACAGATCCCAAATCAAAACCTCACTTAAAATCAGACTCTTCCCTAAACTCGATCAAAATCATCAGATGAAGCCTTCCACTACGCTAATCCTAGAGGAACAACTTTAGAGAGAGAGAAATCCATCAAGAGAGAGAAACAATCTAGAGAGAGAAAATTTTAGAGAGAGAAAGTAGAGAGAGAAAGTCCAATTTCAGAGAGAGAAAGTCAGGGTTCAGACTGAGAGAAGAGAGAGAAACTCTCTCTCTCATCATTTTTTATTATTATTATTATTTCCTTATTTATTTATATATATATATATTTTTTATTTATTCTTTTCTTTTCTTTTTCTTCTTTTTCTTCTTTTTTTTTTTCTTTCCTTTTCTTTTTCTCTTTTTTCTTCTTTTTCTTTTCTTTTCTTTTCTTTTCTTTTTCTTGGGCTTCTTCCAGGCCGAACAGGGGACCGGCGGTTCTCCGGCCTTGACCGACCGTTCGGACCGCGACCGCCACGGCGGAGGCCGGCGGCAGAGGGGGGCCACTCCCCCGGTCACGGAGGAGCATAGCCGGCGATCGATTTCGATCACCGGCGTCGGAAAAATCCAAGGGAAAAGAGACCGAAACAGGGGTCTCTTTTCCGACTGAAAATCGGCGACACCCGTCGCCGGTAGCCTCAAGCAAAGGTACGGGAAGAAAGGAAAGGAAGAGAGGAAGGAAAGGAAGACTCATCCCGGCCTCCGGTGACCTCGTCGGTGAGCAGTCACGGCGAGAACAAGGCAAGGATCCGTGGCTCTACTTCGGGGAAATCGGAGAGGAAAAGAGGAGAAAAGGGCCGATGATCGGCTCCAAGGGAAAGGGGAGGCCTTCTTATAGAGGACCCTAGGACTCCGAGAGGTCCTAGGATTCTCGATTTGCCTGGTCTCGCCAGAGAAGAAGACTCCTATCGAGAGTCTTCTTCCCGATTTTTTTTTATTTTTTTTTATTTTATTTTGAACTTTGGTGGGCTGAAATTTGTTGGGCTTGGGCTATAACATTATGACTCGGAAGATTTTACTTGGAATTCCGCAACGATTACTCCTCACGCTCCAACTTAATTACCCACCAGAAGCTGGAGTAGTTTTTGTGTTTTTGTTACCCAACAAGTTTGTAAAATACTGTCCAAAAATTGTTGCTGAAAGCAGTGCCAACTGTTTGTTCCTTGATTTATATTTGTATTTCCCTGCAGAATAGGAAAAATAGCACATAAATTAATGTCAGAGACAACATTCGCACGCGATTTTGTGATTCTTTGTTTCTATGTTCTTTTTTTTTTGAAAGTAATAAATCTCATGATGCACATACATTCGGTACCTGTTCAGTCTAATTCTTTTCTTCTCAGTTTTTTGAAAATAGAAACACGAAAAAAAAACTGTTGCGGTCAATTTTCGAATACGTCTGAATTTAATAACGAGCGATCTACAAAATAAGTTCACACTAATTAAAATAATATCCAACGAAGATCTTTCGATATCTAAATTAGCGGAGAGTGGTGAATAGGATAGTTGAAAGTAAATTTTGACATAGTATTGATTCAATATTTCATATTCTTATTGTTCTCTTATCTCCTTCTTATATAGATAATTTGGATGTAACTGTCGAACACATGAAGTCTCACTTATTGTGGTATGAAAAGATAATTAATCTCTATTATTGGGTCATTATCATGGAGTTAGTGGATAGTTTATGCTCACTAACAGTCATGGTGTAGAGTAATTTTCTATGATTGTGGTATCATAACTGTCGATTTTGATATACCGACTGAGTGTCGGTGATCTAAATATACCGACAACACTTTTGATATGCCGATTGGCCATCAATCATTGATTCTAATATGTCGATTGGCCATCGATTATGTAATCGATCGAGTCGTTACGGTTGTTTTGTAGCTATTAAGAAAGTTAATTGGGGGTTACCGATAGTTAATCGATATATCGACTGATAGTCAGTAGTTCGTATCTATGGTGTCGATGAAATATCGGATGATGAGACTCATAGACATTGTGATTGAATTGAAACTCCTTCGACGGTCCATTATCAGTTATCAATACATAATCGATAGATCGTGAACTAGAGAAGCAGATCCAATTGCCCAACAAAAGCAATCCCAAAAGCCGTGATTGATCCCAGCGATCTATTAATGCCAGTCAGGGTTTAAACGTTAGGACGAGCAATGATACTAATATACCTGGCAGTCTAGGACTGAATGAAGTTCCAGAATAAATA